>NC_056735.1:390952692-391041563 GCF_019279795.1 Protopterus annectens | reverse complement strand
GTTAAGGCTTAAAAAATCGTCATGAGTTATAAAAAATTCAAGGATCTTATGTATAGGTGTTGAAAAAAGGGTCCATGTCATGTTAATGTGCCCTAAGGATAGATCTTTTTCATTTGCTTTTCTAGATTCTCCTAGTACAGGCCTTATGAAACGATAAAAGAATGTGGTGCTGTGGAGAAGAGAGCTTAGGTTGTCTAGCTATCACTGGAATTGGAAATACCATGTGGTTAACTGGAGGCCCAAGACATCCGGGTGAGTCAAATCTGTCAGATGAGACAGGAGGTCTGTAACTGCATTCAGAATTCAAGGCTGATAAATCAAATGAGGCCAAAGGAAGGGAAACCAGATCTGTTGAGGCCAATAACGGGCAATGAGAATGACTCTGCTCTTCAAACAAGATACTTTCTTCAGAAATGTCAGGATTAAGGTATTTGGTGGATAAGTGCAGAGGAGACCTAGGGACCAATCATGAAGGAGAACATCTCTCAGTGACTCTCCCAGTGGGGGAATTAGGGCAAAAAACCTGCTGCATTTGTTGTTCAGAAGGGATGCAAATAGGCCACAGCATGGCTGGCCCCACTGGTAGACTATCATTTCCACCACTTTTGTGTTGAGAGACCACTTGTGAGGTAGCAAAATGGACCTGCTCAACTTGTCTATCACAGTGGATTTCCCCACTCTACACTTTGCTATCAGAAATCAGTTTGAAGAAATCACCCAGTGTCACACTCTCATAGCTTCTTGACACAAGGGGTAAGATCTGGTTCCTCCTTGTTTGTTGATGTACCATATTACTGACATTGTCCGTTTGTATCCCAAAATTCCTGGAAGAGAGACAGTCTTGAAATGCCTACAATGCTTAAGATTACTGTTCTCATTTCCAGCACATTGATATGCAAAAGTTGGCCTCCTCAGGGGACCATGTGCCTTGAACAGTCTTCCTCGAAAAATGTCTCCCCACCAGATCTCAAAAGCATCCGTGGTCACTACTGCCTTCGGTTGAGGGAGGATGAATGGATGACCTTGCAATAGTTGATCTGAATGAACCACCACCAAAGGAATCTTATGCAAGCCTGAGTGATAATGATCTTGGTGGACAAAGACTGATGTAGGCTGGATCATTGAGTTGCCAATGTCCAATGAAGAATTCTCATATGTCATCTCATTACTGGGAGCAGAACTATTGCCACAGACATGGACCCCAGGGACTGTAATATCTTGCAGGCTAGTAGGGATGAACTCTGAATAATTCTGCTGACGTGAAAATGGATGGTTTGAACTGTCGGTAAAGGCAGAGATGCTATAGTTGATGGTGAATTCTAGGGATTGAGACAGTTGAAGTTGAGATTTCTTGTGGCTGATTGTGATGCTTAAGTTGGAACAAGTTTGGAGTACATAGTCCCAAGCTGTGATCAGTAGATGCTTGGTCAAGGTGATGAGGAGTCAGTCGTCTAGATATGGAAACAGTCTGAATCTCTGCAGTCTGAAGTGAGCTGCTACCACTGCCATACATTTGGTAAATATCCTAGGCACTGTGGTGAGACCAAAGAGCAGTGTTCTGAACTGGTAGTTACTGGCTCCCAGCCAGAAGTGTAAGTATCTCCTGGACCGTCTGTCCATTTTTATGTGACAATACACATCCTGGAGATCTATAGAGCACCTACAGTCATCCTTGTGCAGAAAAGGCAAAATGGACTGAACAGCGACCAGCCGGAACTTGGTACACTGAACCAACCTGTTCAGAACATTGAGATCCAAAATTGGTCTCCAGTCTCCATCTTCTTTGGCACTATAAAGAATCTTGAGTAAATTCTGGATTCTTTCTGGTCTAAGGAGACCTCTTGGATGACTCTTTTGTCTAGCAGCTTTTGTATTTCTAACATTGCTGTGGTCCTCTGACTGGGTGGAACTTCAGGAATTTTCTTCTGTAGAGGTGGCAGCAGGGGAAAAGGGTATTAAATGGCCTCTGGAAATAATCCTCTGCACCCAAGTATTTTTTGTTATACCTAGGCAGGCTCTCTGGTGCAGGGATAAGCGACTTCCGACTGCCTCCAGAGGTGGGCAACTGGGCCTCCATTCATAGAACTTCAGGAATTTTCTTCTGTTGAGGTGGTGGCAGGGGAAAAGGGAATTAAATTGCCTCTGGAAATAAACCTCTGCACCCAAGTATTTTTTGTTATATCCAGGCAAGCTCTCTGGTGCAGGGATAAGCAACCTCCGACTGCCTCCGGAAGTGGGCAATTGGGCCTCCATTCAGGACTGCTGATAGGGTCTGTCAGCAAAAGAATCACTGGACCCGATTCTGCAGACTCCTCTGCTGCAAGGAAGGCATCTTCCGTTGAAGTCCCCCTCCACTGTCCCAGGGAGAACTTTCTCCACATGGATCATGGAATGAACCCTGGGATTTTGTGAACCACATCTTTCGATCACCTCACTGCTTCCTGGAAAAGGTTCTTTGAGGAATCACAAAAATGTACACCAACAGCAGACAGGCTCTTTCCATCTTATTCACATCTGGAGAGAGAGTGTCCTTAACACTGCGGCCAGACAACGAACTTCCATCAAAAATAGCACTGATGAAAGAAGTGAGTTTCCCCCTCTGCCTCTAGGGGAGAACTTGGCCTGTGTGTCACGGAAAGGACTCTGAGATTTCTTGAACCATATCTTCCCACTCTTTTGGTTTCAGGAGAAAGCACGTTGAGGGGAAGAATAATGGGCACCTACAGCAGAAAGGGTCTTACCGTCCTGTTCACATCTGGCCATTGTGCTTTTAACTTTGGGCCCAAACAACAAGGAGGCCTCAATGGGAGCGTTAAGAAAGGAAGCCTTAAAGTGTTCCAAGAAATTGCACAAGCGCATCCAGGCATGTCGTCTCTAGCTGCTCCTTCTGATGCGTGAGATATCAGTCACATAGAGGAGTTAGATATTGATTCAATGGTGGCCAGCTGAGAGGCCACTTTGTCATGGACCTCATCAGACACGGCACCAGCCAAGGTTTCAGAGAGCTCAAAAATCAGATCCCTTTGTAGCCTGGTAAAGTGTGCCATATAATTCAGGGACCTGATAGTAAAGGTCGCTGAAGCAAAGGTGCGCTTCCCTATCCTGTCCAGGGCCCGGGACTCTCTGTTAGGCGGATGGACAGTCTGACTTTCTTCTTCTGCCAGATCCTTTTTTTTGTGGCCGCCACCACCAAAGCATCCACAGGAAGACCTTTGGATCAATGGGGATCCGAAGCAGGAAGGGACAAAATCTTATATGGCCTCTGGGGAATAGCTTCGACGGTATCAGGAGCCTTCCAAGCACGCTGCACGAGCCGGACAAGTTCATCAGCAGGTGGAGTAACCCAGAAGGTAGGGGGCCGGGCGTGAAAGGCCTGCAGGAACACAGATTCCTCAGAGGTCGGATTACAGGACTGCCAGTCACCTCTCTGTTTCAGGATTTCGAGGATATCACAAAAGGATACCTCAGAGGGTGACCGGGGGGATCATTCCCCCTCATCAAAATCTGTGTCTTCAGTGACGGACACCTCTGTGGATTCCATGTGCTTCCTCTTACACAAACTTTTCTGGTGGACCTCCTCAGTGGGAGAAGCTGGAGAAGACAGCGGAAAAGGGGATCCCTGTGGGAATATGTCCTGAGGCCCTTGAACCTGGTGTCTGCTAGGTGCAACATGTGAAACCAGTGTACCAGAGGAGGGCGGAGGTACAGACAAGTTCAGTATTGCCAGCAGCAGCGAAAGCCTTCTCCATCAGTTGGAAGGCTGGTCCACCTGAAGAGGAGTGCATGTCTAGGACAGGGGTCACCCCTCCCATAAGTGGCTCAACCTGCCATCCCGGAGTCCCTGGATGGCTGTGGAGCAGCAAACTATGTGTGCCACAACTGACATCCTGGGTCATAGCAAAACTTTCCCGACACGAAGACAACGGTGGTTCCTTAGTGAGATCCATAAAGGGGACTGCAGAAGGGGAAGACTGTGTTATATCCATGGACTTCAAAGGCAATGAAGGAGGAGAATAAGAAGGGGCCTTTGGAGACAGGTGATTACCTCCCAAGGAAGGATAGTTCCTGAGGGGTGGGATACCTCTGGCCAACAGCACCTGATCCACAAGACGGAACACATCATGTTCGGAAAGGCTTCTAGTGGACCTCACGGAAACTGAGGGAGAAACAGGCCTGTCCACAGAAGAGGCAAACTCGGTGCCCATCTCACCCGTCCGCACCGAGGACAACGGTGCCGAGAGAGACTGGACTATGGGTGTCTGCACCGAAGAAGTCATTGGTGCCAAGGTCATGGTCTGCACCGACACATGGATTGGTGCTGAAGTGGTTGTCGGTACCAAAGCTGAAACCAACAAAACTGGAGTCAACAATAAAGGCGTCGGTTCCGAGGAAGATCTCGGAGGCGACGAGGTCAAGGTCTGCGTCGACTGAACACTCGGTGCCGATACAGTGGTAATAGTCTGAACCGAGAAGCCCCTCGGTGCCAATATAGTAAAGGCTGCAGGAGAAGATGGAGCCAAGATCACTAATGGAGCCGAAGGCCCCGGTGCCGAAGGTCTAGGTACCGAAAACACTGGGGATGACTGAGTGAGCTCTGGAGCCCAGACTTTAGCCTTTTTAGGTTTTGGTTGGTAGGAGTCCCCAGCCGGGGACAAAGGCAAATATTTTGCCTTGGTAGGAACATCCAAGATTTTATTATGGGCTCTAGGAGGGGTTGAGGCCTCTGACCCAGAAACAGCCTCTGAAAAGGGAGATTTAAGGAGTCCCTTCAGTAACGGCTTGTTTTTCCTTTCCAACAAGGTTCTATTCGAAAAGTTCTCACAAATAGTACAGGGTGGATCAACAGACAAGTGGGACGCCCCCAAACAATAAACGTACAAAGAGTGTGCATCAGAAGTAGGTAGTTTGTGTCCACAATCAGAACACCGCTCAAACCCCGGACTACCTTTCTTATCTGCCATGACAGCAAATTAATTAATAGAAAAGGTACCAGCAATGGTACAAGCGAATACCCGAAAGTATGAGAAAAAGGGGAAGGATTACCAACGATGGTAAAGACAGAATACCTCACGATAAAAGTGGTAAAGAAAAGAGCAGAAAAATCTGAAGGAAATATGTACGCTAGCTGCGATAGGGTAAGAGACAATGAAATATAAACTTTTCTGACAGAAAAGTAATCTGAAAGACTATTAAACAACAAATAACTGTACTTAGCTCAAGAGAAGTAGCTTGACATGACGGACTGGCAATGCGGCAAACGAAATCTGAGGTAACAGGAACAGGGGGATTGTAGGTAAGAGTTTAGCTCGAGAGTTTGAAGCTGACGCAAGCTTGGAAAATGGACGGCTCGGTTCCGAGGTCGGAAACGATACCCATGCGTAAGGAATGAATGAGGATTAACAATATCAGATGGAAGGTTAGAGTCTCTACTACAAATAATGGAGAACACATCACTGCAAATGTATCCTACTGCACCGAGCTGAAAACAGGGAGGGTCTCAATCTCTTCAAATGGCAAAGCGACTCTGATCTAGGCATAACTTCTGGATCTGTATTTCCAGGATAAGACTGAGGGAGAAGGTTATAGACTCTGTCTGCATGTTCACTTCCAGTGGGATCTGAACCTTTGACAAAGCAAAGCTGCTGTCTATGGAGAGGTAACATCATGCACCCTTGCTTGTTTAGATACCACATAATGAACTGGCATAGACATCACTCAAATGGAGCATCAAATGCAGCTTTTTCATTAAAGGCTCTGACTGTCCTATTCTGGGTCATCTCATTCCACTTTCTCCTTGATTCTAGGCACAATGCATGTGCAAAGCTTTTCTTAAGCCTGGTCCACAAGGGACTAGAATTTCAAGAACAGTGATGTACAGCTGAGGGCTCAAAGTCCCAATATCCCAGGACAACTTTTGGCACACACAGCCTAAGTTTTGATTCTTTACCTAACAGTAAGGTACCAAAATGTTTTTACTAATTTCTATGATAGCAAATCTATGAAGTGGTCCACAAGAGGAACCACCCAAGATTTTATTTTATTTATTTTACAATTATTTTATTTTACATTTGTTTACCAGGTGGGTCCGACTGGGCCAAGTGGGCCATTTTCAGTGGAGGCCCGGGGAGAAAAGCTCCAAATAGAAAACTTATATATAATTAACAAAGGAGATAATACAAACAGTCAAACATAATAGATAATTGACAAAGGTAATGTTATCAAAATGAAAAAGTTGTATAAATTTAACCAAAGGTTTAAGTCAAAATATTGTGTAAAAATTTTAACTTAGTGTGCTTAGTGTATAATTTGAGTACTAGATAAGTCGTATAGGAATCATGTACTGTTAGCAGTCTGATGGTAAAGTAAAGGTTTGAGGGAGCAAGGGAGAGAAGTGGGGGTTAGGAAAATTAGAGGTGGGATAATAGGAAGTTAACATGAGACAGGCTTTAATGTATAGTTTGATAATGGTGCTAGAGCATTAGGGTTGAAGATAAGAATGAAAAGGGGTTTAGTACACTACACAGAGGCATATAATCAGCCAGGTTTAGTACAGGAACATACCCAGCTGCAGGTAAGGTGTTGTTTGAATGTGGGAGCACAGGTGGTAGTAAGTATTGCTTCAATTAATGAGTTCCATAGTGTAGATATTCTGTTCGAGAAAAGGGTGTCACCATAG
Organism: Protopterus annectens; assembly: GCF_019279795.1. Lineage (NCBI taxonomy): Eukaryota > Metazoa > Chordata > Ceratodontiformes > Protopteridae > Protopterus > Protopterus annectens. The sequence goes on along the minus strand of NC_056735.1, from coordinate 391,034,887 downwards.
CTATTATTAGATTTGGTTATTTTTAGTAAGTTTATGTTGGAAAATCTTAATGAGCGAGAGCAAGAGTAGGGCTGGACAAGGTCTTTGAGAGTAGGGCAGTTGTTAGGGTGGTGGAAGATGTTGTGAGTGAAGTTTAATTGATTAAAGGTAAGTACGTTGGAAAGTTCAAGCCATTTTAGGTGTGGGAGTGCTATGCAGTGGTGTGTTTTGTATGGTAGATTTGAGGCGAATATTGCTGTCTTATTATATGATGCACCACTAGCACAAGCATTTGTTGATTTCTTAAATGCAACTACACCTTTTCTTAAATTTACATACAATTTTTCAACAGATAGTATTGACTACTTGGATGTGAAATTGACAAAGGACCGAATTAATTCTAGGTTTCAATCCACAATTTTCAGGAAGGCCACTTATTGTAATTCCTTCCTGCACTACTCAAGTTCACATCCACACAAACAAAAGAGGGCTACTGTCAAGGGACAATTAGTTAGGGCAGTGAGGATGTGTAGTGACCTTTCTGACTTTACCTCAGAATGCGCTTTCTTAAAACAACTTTTCACTAATCGGGGTTACCCCCAGTCTATATTGAAGAACTAGTTTGTGAGGTGCAAACCAAGAGGAGCAATGGCTTTTACAAACCTTTGCTCAACTTTGATATTCCAACTTCACCAACTACTGAACTGTATACAGACCACCCTGAAGTGTTGTTTAATTCTCCTAGAGGAGGTGACTCAGGAACTACTGTTATTAAGAACCCTTTCTCTTTGAGTTTCATAACCACATTCAATAATAATTCCAATCAGATTTTGGGAATAATTCAGAAAAAATGGTTTTTCATTTCTAGTAATCCACTCTTGTTGGAGAAATTGGGTATGAAACCCTCAGTGGTATACAAAAGAGGAAGTAATATTAAAGAGTTTTTACAAAGGAATTTAGTCCCCAATCCTCTTAGTACACTTAAAGGGACTTTAGTCTGTGGCACATGTAACTGGTGTAAAGTAATCCAGACAGGTAGCACATTTTCTATTAGGGAGAAAAAATATGAAATAAAATTTAAGATCAATTGTGAAACAAAGTCCATTATTTATATTGCATTTTGTGTTTGTTGTTCTGCCTTTTACTTCGGTAAAACCGACAGGAAATTTAGAGAGCAAATTTACCAACATTGTTATGCCATTAAAAATGGCAAAAGCGAAAATGCGCTGGCTAAACATGTACTGAATAATCCAGGACATAGTTTCCAATTTATGGGTATCGATCATATACCAGTAACCATTAGAGGTGGCCCTTTTTCGTTGTTGCTTGAGAGTCGTGAGCTTGAATGGCAGCTTAAATTAGATGCCTTCAACACCCCAGGCTTAAACGAGAGCTGCAATATAGCACCAGTATTAAAACTTAAGTCTTTTTTGAGATAATTGCTAGGTTTTGCCAGCAGAGTCCACTTACTGGGAATAAATTCACAAACTTAAGGCATTTTTAACTTTGTGGTTTATTAAATTCAAGTATTTACTATTCTCTTATCAAGTGTTAAATGTTGTCTAAGAACAGTTGATTACGTGTTCACATTTTATATTTTGTTTATTATAGTATTCATACTTTATTTATATATTTATGAAAGACAGGTGTTAGTATTTACTATTTGATCTTTTATAAAAATATATATTTTTTATAGAAATATCTTTTTAAAAAAAATTCTTTGCTGTCTTACAAGGAAGTGATGTAATTTAATTGCCTGTATTTAAAAGTTCAAAAAGTTTTGGCGCCTTTTTGAACTTTTCTCTGAAGAAGCTTCTCTTTTTGAGTTGTGAAAACGCTAATTATATTTTAAACAATAAACCAGCGTTAAGATTATTGGTTTGTGCTTTGGGCTTCCTACTGATCTGGAACGTATCCATCCACAGTTTGTTTTTTACTTCTTCTTTTCAATAGCACGACTCAAGTATGATTATGTCGAATTGATAGACGTTTGTGAAAACTGTGGATGCATATAGTAGAGAGGAAAGAAGGTGAGTTCTGGAAATGGCCTGTCTAGTGGAGTCAGTGAGGTAAGGCTTGATATGGCGGAGAGAACCTAGCTTGATGTGTACTTTCTTGATAGTTGTTGTGAGGTGTTTGTCAAATCTAAGGTTATTATCACTCGTCACCCCTACAAGCTTTTTGTTCCACTGGCTCTATAGTAGTGTTATTGGAGGAAGTGATGGTGCACTGCAGTGGGGGGTCAGATAGCTTGTTAGTTGTAAAGAGCATTAGCTTAGTTTCACTGGGATTGAGAATAAGTTGATGGTTGGACAGATATTTTTCTAAGTCAATGTCGGCAGTCTGGGTTACATGAAGGAGTGAGGGTTTGGAAGGGGCTAAGCAAATAAGGGTGAAATCATCCATGTATTGAATTATGGTAGCGTTTTGAATGGCTGATGATAGCTTATTTGTGAAGACAGAGAAAAGTAGTGGGTCTAGTATTGTGCTCTGTGGTACACCTATGGTGACAGGTAGGAGGGAAGAGATTTTATTTTTCCATTTTACAGACTACTGAAGGTTTGTTAAATAGCTCTGAAACCAACAGAGAGCAGATGTGAATAGGTTTGCAAGTTTGGCTAGGAGTTTTAGATGTGAGACAGAGTCAAATGCTTTTGACATGTCAAGGAATATAGTGGATACTAGGAGTCCTGTATTTCTGAGTTGGTTAGTAGCATTAGTAAAACTGAGTACTGCAGTGGTGGTGCTGTGCTTTGGGTGAAAACCATGCTGGGATGAGGATAGTAAGTTGTTCATTAGTAGATAATTGAGTACTTGAGCATGAATGCATTTTTCTAGAATTTTTGCACAGGAAGGAAGAATGGCTACGGATCTACAGTTTGGATCGAAAAATGAACCGCCTTTATGGAGAGGGATAATGAGCGATGTTTTCCATAATTTAGAGATGTATTGTTCAGAGATGGACCAGTTGATTAAGATGGAGATTGGAAGAGAGATGGTGCCTGCTGCTATTTTGAGAAATTCATTAGGAAGTTGATTTGCAGCAAGACTGAGGGCTTTAGTTTTGATAGTAACTTCTTAATCGTGCTAGTTTTTATAGATTTAAAAGAGAAAGAGTTGAGCTCATTTGAGGTTTGTGTTGGTAGGTATAGAGGGGTGATATTTTTGGAGTGGACCAGGGATAACATGGAGTTAATGAAATAAGAGTTGAACTGAGAGGAAATGCACTCTGAGGTATTTTGGGTGGTTAAGGTTGGAGTTGTAATATGTCCTGGTTTTAGGAGGTCACTGATGGATTGCCAGAACTTTTGGGGGTTATGCTGATACTTATTTGAGAGGTTGTATAGTAAGCTTTTTTTGTCTTGTTTGATCTGTTTTTTGGATTGGTTTCTCAGATGACAAAAGTAATGCAGTGTTATTTCATGTTTAGTTTTAAGACACTGGTACCAGGTTTTATCTCTTAGTTTAAGAAGGTTTTTGGTCCCTTTTGTGAGTCAGGTTGTCTGTTTTGATTTGGTATGGCATTTTCTTATTGGGGCTAGGTTATCCAGGATATTGAGGAAGATGCTGCTGAAATATTCTATGGCCTAATCAAGCTGTAGGTATTTCGGGGGGGGGGGGGTCCAATCACTTTTTATGTAGAAGAGTATTAAAGATTTCAGGTGAGAAGTTTTTTTTGTTACATATGAGCCTATAAATTATGTCTTTACTTTAGTATTGCCTATTTAGGTAGGAGGGATTGTGATCACACCTAAGCAACCTGGGAGACAGCCAGTCTGATAGTTTTGGAAGGGATTATTTGTTAATGTCCAGTCAAGTACTGATTTTTTTTACCTCTGTGCTTGTCAGTCCTAGTAAGGGAGTTAATAATTTGATGGAAGCCGTGAAGGTTAATGAAGTTGATTGGATTACTGGAAGTAAAGGAAGGCCAACCAACTTAAATATGCACTAAACTACATACACTAAGACTATGATGAGTTTTTAGTGCAAAGATGAAGAGGGAATAGAGGCCTAGGCAAAAAAAAGAACCTCCCTGCCCTGAGAGGGTGGGTCAGTTGGCCAAGATTTCCTATGTCACATTAATTCAAGAATTTCACTGAATGTGCCATCTTCTTGAGGGGACCGGGGGTACCCTCTCAGTCTTCTGAGTCTGTGTCTGAAGTAACAGATTCCTTTTGGGTGTCTATGTGCCTCTTCTTGCATGCCCTTTCTTGGGCCATCAAATGGTAGGATCCGAATCCTCAGAGGACTCATCCCGCAGCTGAGCAGCGCTTTTGAAACCAGTCCTTTGCCTCTGACCCATGGATGCATGTTGGGGCTTAGACAAAGATAAGTGGGAGTCATGATGTGTAGCCAATACTGAAGTATGCACTTCTGTTCTCACCGAAGAAGCAGTTATACTCCACATGACCTGAAAGGCCACACTCATCTCAGCTGGATCCAAGGAGCCCATCTCAATTGTCATCTCCCCAAGGAAGAGGTGGATGAGACCGAAAAGGGGATCCCAGAAAGACAGGATGTGGAAGCCTTCAATAAGGGGATAGGTGCAGATGTCTCAAAGGTTGATGCCTCAGATACTGAAAAGGGAGCCATGTGAGACAGTTCAGACGACAACACCAAATACACTAAGCCAAGTCTATGATCCTAAGACAAACCTGGCCCCAAGAATCTTGGGGTCAAGTGAAACAAAAAGAAGCCCTCTGGAACAAAACCTCAAATGCCAGTTGATACTGAGGAAGTAGACTGTGATGACAGAGTCATCTTCAACACCACCACTACCAACACGTGGACCAGGGAAGGAGCTAAAATGGAATATGCAGGACCAGCCTTATCCACCCTTGGGACTTTAGGGGATGGAAAGATGTCCATCAGTATCTGAATCTTCAGTAATGCCCACAACATCCAATCCAATCCAGCTTCCAAAATACTCCTGGAGGACCTAAAGTTTCTAAAGAAAGATCTGGATGGAGGCTGAGAGGTTATGTGAGACAGATCTCTCTACAAAGAAATCCTGCTCAGCAATCTCCTAGGAGAACTGTTGGAAAATGACAATTACACCCAAAGTAGACAGAACCGAAGCTGGATAATATGTCACCAATGACGCCGATACAGACTCCGTTCTAGGCACCTTTGCAGCCAAAGACAGCTTTGGAAGCACAGCCTTTCACTTACAGGGTTCTCCATCCTCATGTATTTGCTTCTTCCTGTTTTTCTTTGTCAGAAGCTTTCCTGAACTCATCAGCCTAGGGTTGCCACCTTTCTACTGTGCCATTTCCTGACAAACAAGCCCCGCCCCATGCACAATCAAGCCACACCCATTCCCTTTAATAGCCACACCCCTTTACTCTAGCACCCTTCAGCATAAGTCTTTAATATCACATACAGTTACCAATAAGTAGAAAAAACATCAAATGAACTAAGCCTTGGTATATAGACAGTATACCCTAGAAAACACAGATAAAAGGTAAACAGTTGTGATGACAAACTAGACAAAAAGCTACATTTAAGCCTCACTATAATATGAAGACTGTACGACATAGACACCCTAGGAAGAAACACAGGTCAAGGTAAACATCACGGTGATGACAGACTAGAAAAGACAGATCTACAGTCCAAGCATCTTATACAAATCATGAAGTCATTATATATTCACTGTAACCAAGTCCAAAACCAGATTAGAAACTGTTCTAGTTAATAATCACCACATGTTGAACATCTAGATACAGTTACACACATCTTGTCACCATCAATGAATGAGATAGTGTCAGCGCAGCTAGTGAATTAATATAAATGTAATATTTAAAAAAATCACTAGTAGCTGTGCTGGCAATATTTCATTCCCCTTGTCACACTAATCTTTGAAAATCTACCTTAATTCCAAATAATTCATCCATTAAAAAAATTCCACTTACCTCCAGAAAAAGCAGCAGCAGGGCTACTTAAACAAGCTCTCAGCCAGAAGAGAACAGGCAACTAAAGGGCCAGCAAGCAGCAGGCAGGGGGGAACACAACACCACCCAGTCGGCCAGTCCACAGCACTTCTCCAGGGCAAGACTCCAGCAAGCAAGGCAAGCAGCAGGGCTAGGGCAATCCTTCCAGGGAGCAGCAGCAGGGCTAGGACAATCCTTCCAATCCAGGCAGCAGCAGCAGCAGGGCTAGGGCAATCCTTCCAGGCAGCAGCAGGCAGCAGGACTAGGGCAATCCTTCCAGGCAGCAGCAGGGCTAGAGCAATCCTTCCAGGCAGCAGCAAATGAAACCAGCAATCCACCGAAGACGTCCAACCAGCAAGAAATTTCAGACCTTAAGCACCTTTTACAGTACAGAGTAAAAGGTAAAATTAGTAGCTGAAACGCCGCTTTTTATCCACTAATTTTCACGGGCTTTGCGGGGATTCGACTTGCAAATCTACGTGTTGATTGGCTGCTTGCTGCATGAGCCTCTTCTGTAGCAAGCAGCCAATCAACCGAGAGTCCAAGACAGGAATTTTAATTTTTTTTTTTTTATCTACATACGCGCTGACGAGCCTGACGTCGCTTTCCAGACTCCCACAGCAAGAACCGGAGAACCGGAGTGCCCTACTGATTTCCAGGCACTCCGGAAAAAAAACGGAGGGGTGGCAATGCTACATCAGTCTTGGGGTCAGGAGTTAATAGCCCTTTAATAATTGCTTTGTTTTGCTTATCAGAAAGGGCATGCAGCCCAAAGGCATTACAATTAGAGCAATCTGCTGACAGATGTTCATTCTTTGGCACTAAAAAACATTCTTTACTAAAATCCTTCCCCTAAAAGGGGGGGGGGGAGGAAGCTTCTATTACCCCCTGAGAAAGCATATGATGTAAGGCAAGAAGAAAGAGAAGGGTCTGGTCTGGCAGATGAGGAGGGGAGAAATCCCCTGAAAAGAAGGAATTTCCTCTCACTGCCATCAGTAACATACATCCACTCGCATTTGTCTGAAACAATTTGTTGCCAAAAAGGGAAATGGAGATTCAGATTTTCTGGAAGGGATAAGAACTGCCACTGTGTGTGTGCGTGTGTGGGAGGAGGGACAAGATCCATGATACAACCATTCTGATTTGTTTGAAATTTGATCTAGGGATTTCCCACTTTCTTCTTGGAACCTCCAAAAATAAACTCAGGAGGCAGTCACTGGAAACAAACTCCAACTTTTAATGGTGCATCTGGTACCTCGGCAAACAGCCTTGAAGGCAACTTTCTTGCAACACTGATGTTTCTAGTTCCAACACCTTCCTAGCTGAAGTGAGGACTGTAAGTAGAACAGTTTTCCAACCAAGAAATCTTGTCTTATCTTGGCTGTTGCTACAGACTCAAAAGAACTTGGATACATTTTTCTTGCACATAATTAAAGTCTCAAGGGAGAATACTCTCTCGTTTGGTGTCTCAAGTGTACCATTTCCTTAATGAAACTGCTGGACTGGTAACATGCTGGCTTCTCAGACTGATATGACTGAGAAGTTAACGTTAACAGAAGTGTAAGCCAAGCTTTCTCTAAAAGCCTCAAGTCATAACTATCCTTCATAAGATAGCAACTCTCAAAGACTATAAGGACAACTGTTCCAGGTCTAACCTCTGTCCAATTACAAAAAACTTTGAAAAAAAAGACATTAGTAACTATGGAATGTTTTGTGATAAGCAACACAGCTTCTCCAAGGCATTTAGCACTACAACAGTTCTCCTTTTAACTACTAACACTAAACTCTATAAACTAAATGAGAGATATCTCCAATCCGGATTTTTTTTGTGAATATGGCACATGCTTTTCAATTACTGGACCATACTATTCTGTTTAATGAGCTTTAAAGATTTAACTGTGGAGTCAACACCATTAACTGGTTTAACAGCTACCAATCAAAGTCTTTTGGACCTTCTGCACATCAAAGCAAAGAGCATCAAGAACACCCAGTCCCGGGACCTAAACCTTTCCTGCAACATAAACAGGACAAGCTGGAGGGACAGGTATGTCTCTCAGAGGACCAACCATCTCTGAAGCAGGCTTCTCATCCATATGAAGCAGGGTTTATTCCTGAACTTACTAAAGCAAAACTTGGATCAATGACTGGGGAAGCATAAATATACCCCGATCTGGCACCTATGTCTCTATTAAAGAGTGGAAACGTATAAATATTTGCCCACCCATGCTTAAGTATACATACCTCCACAAAACCATTGGGAACCAATATCTATCAAATTTTACTAGGGAGCTTGATTGCTCAGACAGGAGGCAAAAAGATCTACCTTTCTTTCTCTAATTGTCTGTTCCCAGTACCTTGGTTCATTTGCCATCTTTTTCCAGTACATTCCAGCCCCCTCTTGTCTATTCTCTTTACTCCTAATTGCAGTAATCCTTACTGGCAGAATCTCCTTTCTCCAGTCCTGTATTGGCTTAGTGCTTAGTATACTTTCTGCTACTTTATGACTATATTATTTTCTATGACTGTTACTCTCCTTAAGGATCTGCATCCAAAATCACATTCTTTCCTTATTTCTTGAATTACCCCTTCCTTTATAATCATATCTTTCCACTTTGAATTATACCTTTATGCTTGTGTTATGTACAATAGCTCTAACTGTGTAGCTCTAAAATATTCCTTCAAATCAGATAATCTTAAACATTGTTGCTCTATTGGGAGGATCAGCTTATCCCACCACTTGACTCTTGCCCTCTTCCCCTCCCAGCTAAAATTTATTTATTTAACATTTGCTTACCAGGAAAGTCCGACTGGACACAGGTCCATTTTCAACAGAGGCCTGGGGAGAAAAGCTCCAACAATATGAAAAACAAAAACATTATACCACAAGAAAATTACAGAGTACAGGTCAACAATGAAAGTACACATTGCAAACATAAATAACTGAAAGAGATGACACCTTAGCAATTTTAACAAAAAATGTACATCAAAGTGTATATGGTATTATACAAACTAGACTAGCACATATATTAGAAAGCACAGTGTGACACTTTTGAGGAAGACTTGAAATGATTTGAGGTATTAGAGCATGTATATATAGGGAAGGAAGATGGTATAACAGGATAGTACTGTAAAGTGTGGCTCTAAAGAAAGTCAGAGGGTGTGTATAAAATCCTTTAACTCTTTAGTAATTACTATCTACAACTTCTCCTCTGGTTGATAAAAATGAAGGGACTAAAAATAGTTTCACTGCTTATGTCTTGCTATCCATATCCAAAGGCAAGAGCTTCCACTTTCTCAGTTTTTGTATTATCTTTTTTAGTCTCTTCCCACATATCCTTAGCTGCCATAACTAAATCCTTTTTAATCCATACTTCTAAATACTTAATTTTACTATGCCCCATAAATACGGGTAGTACTGGACCAATCACATGTGGGTACACAGTTTATAGTTATAGCCTTTATTTTAACTCCACTAATTTCATATCCACACAAAAACCCGGAATTATCTCAAAATATTCCAAAACACGGAGATGTTCTTTTCTGGTTCCATCAGGTACAAAATATTATTTGCAAATAAAGCCAACTTTTCTTGAACATCATACCAATTATAATATTGAATTTCTGAGTCCCTTATTTTCTTTGCCAATGGTTCTAAATATAACACAAATAACAAAGGGGAAAGAGGATACCCCTGAATGGTTCCCATTATTCAGACACAACTTATCAGAGAGGTACCATTCCACTTCAATTTTAGCCCCAATCTCTCATATATCCTCCTAATTAACTTTATTATTGTACCAAGAAATGTAAATGCTTCCATTGCCCTACACATAAAATTCCAGCTTACTCCGTCAAATGTTTCTCTGCATCAAAACTCACCCATAACAGCATTATTTTCTTGTATTCTGCTTCCTTCTGGACCATCATTGTTCTGTTAATGTTGTCAAATGTTTACTTCAACTCCAGACAATCACACTGGTCCATAGCTATCAGTTTTGGCATTGCCTTTCCCATTCTTTAAGCCATTACAAACACTTTATAATCATGGTTTAAAATTTAAATGGGTCAATATGCAGCTGGATAAGATGGGACTTTTCCATCTTTAGGTATTACAGGCACCACAGCTTTTTTTTCAGGATGTTGGTACCTTCTCTCCTTTTAAAATTCTGTTAAACGAAACCTTCCTGATCTTTAACCCTTTCGTCACTCCAAACTTGCACCTGAACACCATCTGTTCCTGGTGACTTTCTTGTTGATTGGTTATACATCACCATTTTATCTCATCTCCTGCTATCTTAACAGATGGTTGTTGAGCCTCATCTACCTATAATCTTCCATAAATATTTCCATTCGTGCTTTTTCTTGATTTATCCACTTCTCTGCTTTACATAATTTTCATAAAATTTCCGAAATATACCTCTGTATGACCTTGGGTTATTTTTCCTGTTATAGCTTCCCCAAGTCTGGTAAGAATCCTTTCTACTTTCTGTTGCCTAAGTCGTTGAACCAAAAGTTTTTGTGCTCTGGAGTTACTATCACAAAATAGTTGCTTAACTGCAATCTTTCTAAACTCATACATATTATCCAGGTACTCCCTTATTTTCTGTTTAGCACTAGAAGTTTTGCCTCTTCTTGTTCTGTGAGATTCCCCTTATTTTGTAATATTTTAACCTTAGTTAGCCCCTCTAAATAATTCTTATAACTTCTTAAGCAGATCACGTTTTCTTTTATTTCTACCCTATTTTTAAATTCCAGTTTTATTTTATCCTACTCACCAGCTATACATTCTGGAGTACTTTCCATCTTCCCTAATAACTACTAGGTAGTTTCCAATACCCATTCTTTAAATTCCACTCTTTTTAACAGTTAGGTGGGGAAACACCAGTTTCTGAACTTTACTTCTTTACCTTGCATTTTTATCTTAGTAATTACTGGTGCATAAACTGCAACAATTATTGGATATATATCAAAGTTATTTATTAAATGGACATGTCCCTGTGAAATATAATTTCTGTGAAGTCTAGCCTGTTATTGTACCTTGGGGAAAAATATTAAAATTCCCTCAAAGTTCCTACTACTGAATTAAAGCCTTTCATACCAAATACTGTTTTTATAAAATTTTCCAGATATCTACCCTGTTTTGTTATATTTTTGCTTCAGGTCTATATTATATGAACAAAAGTTCATAATGTCGAACGCTCTGAAGAGCAAAAATGCCGTACCTCAAAGAGCTTCTTGTGGGTACGCAATACAGTGAAGGTCGGAATATTTGCCCTTTCCTCACTGTAGTGCGATCTCACATTTGGTATATATATTTAGTGGGGGGGGTGTGTGGGGAGGCAGCAGTTCAAGGTCTGGCATTTTCACTCTTTACAGTGTCTGACTTTATGAACTTTCGTTCATATAATATAAACCCTTCCCTTCTAGGTCCCCAAGATGCATCCTCAGTGTTGCAAATCAAATTCCAGTTCCACCTATAAGTAATATTCCCTTCTGAAAGCTATTTCTCCTAAAAATTTTCAAGCTCCAAAATAGCAGTTCTAGGTGGAAATGCATGTTAAAGTAATCTTCATGTCTTGCCAGTAGTCCCTTACTACTTCAAATCTGCCATTATATTTTTTTCTTCTGTCACTACTGGAGCTCCTATAGCAATTAATAGAAGTACTCTTCTTTTCTTTTGTCAATGATAATCTGCTGAATAACACATGCTGAGTTATTTCCAAATGTGTCCCTGTGAACATTGCTATCTGGCATTCTGCATTTCTTCATATCATTAATTATTCGTTACATTTTGTCTATACCTGTGAGACCATTCACATTCCAAAGTAATATAGAAAGTGTTGTCATTATGGTATGATGTAATTATTCCCACCTATTATATATGGCAGCTTTTTACAATGCTTATTTCCAGCTTTTGTAATGCATGCACCCATTAATGTTTGGCACTTTATTCCTTTATACAGTTTCTTCTTATCAACTTTGGAACATATGTCAGATTTTACAAGACTTTTTGTTTTAATAAAAACCCTCCAACAAAAAACAAACATACCCTCCGAACTATCCATAACCTGTTAACTTAATAAAAACACACATTACTACATACATTTTCAAATAATGAAGTTTAACCCTCCTAAAAGGAACATTTGTGCCAAGCAGACAACTGCTGGCACAAGCACTAATTAACCTGAAATTGAGGTTATCCATGCTAAGACACAACATAATGCCTGTGCTTCTACTTATACTAATTGATCTGTTCTTTTTTATCTTTATCCCCCATGTGAAAACTACTTGCATACTTTCAAAAATCATTAACTTTCAGCCTTGAAGAAACCAATGTTCTGCCTTTTATCAGCCTGCCTTCACGGAACAGTTGTTGTTGTGACTTTCAGCTTTTCCCGGTTAGGGGTCGCCACAGCGGAACTCCGGTCCGCTAATGATTGGCAGTAGATTTTTACGTGCCGAGTTGCCAGACCTGATGCACAACCTTCAACGAAGGCACGCCCATTCACGCATATCTTTTGGACGCCACTCGACCGCGGGGAAGACATGCAGACTCCACACAGAAGGCGCTCCAGCCGAGAATCAAATGGGAGAACCTCTTGCTGTGAGGTGACAATGCTACCACTGCACCACTGCAGAATATACAAAGGATTAATAGCTTCCTGAGATTTGACATAAAGAAAGATGTGCTGAAATGGCAGAGGCGTGGATCTTAATTGATGAGAAGGATAGGTCTTTGTCCAGCATCTTAGTTAAGTATTGTAAAATCTGAGGAATGTTTGGGACAAGAGGGTCAAGGCTACGAGCCTGGTTCCAGGCGCAGAATCTCTTCCATTTTTCTGAGTAAGGTTTCCTGGTGCTAGGCCTCCTGGCCTCCAAAATGACATCCATAACAGCTTTAGAGAGAGGTGTTGCCTGTTTGACTAATGAATCTGCCATGCAGCCAGGTTTAGGGTTTTGAGCTGACCGTGCAGGATCTGATTGTTTTGTTAAGTAAGAAGGTGTGGAATTTGAGGCAAAATCCATGGTGGGCCTTGAGTTAAGTTCTTTAAGATTGGGTACCAGTGCTGGCGTGGCCAGTCTGGAGCAATCAGGATCATCTGTGGTTTTTCTTGTCTGGCTTTTAGGAGTACCTTTGAAAGGAGTGGCAGTGGTGGGAAGGCATAAACTTTTAGGTTTTTCCAGCTGAACGAGAGAGCATCCACTTTCCATGCTTGTGTGTGATAAGTCCCTGTGCAGATTTTTTGTAGTTGGCAATTCAGTGGGGAGGCAAAAAGATCTATGTCCGGGCATCCCCATTTTTGCGTTACCATGCTGAAGATTTGTGGATTCAGTTTCCATTCGTGAGGGTCCATGATATTTCTGCTTAGATCATCTGCCAGAGTATTTTTCTTTCCTGGCAGGAATTGTGCTTGCAGATGAACTTGATACGTTAGAGCTGTGTTCCACAAGGTCATGGCTTGCCTGCATAGGGGATAAGAATGAGTGCCCCCTTGCTTGTTTATGTACCACATTACTGTGGAGTTGTCTGTCTTTAATAATAATTGAAATAATTGAAAGCTGTTAGGGCATTTTGAACAGCCAACATCTCTTTTTGATTGATGTGAAGATGCATTTGGTCTGTGGTCCACTTGCCCTGAATGCATTTTCCTGCCATGTGTGCTCCCCAGGTGTAATCCGAAGCATCTGTTGTTAGAGTCTGCCTGGCTGTGGGTAGGGTAAAAGGCTGACCCTTGTTTAGGTGACATGCCTGTGCCCACCATCGCAACTCCTGTTGTAAACAGGGAATCATTGGTATTACTGCTTCTAAACTGTGAGAGTGTTGAGCCCAAACACTTTTTTAGGTACCATTGTAATTTCCTCATATGCAGTATGGCATATGGTATTAGTGGTACGCAGGATGCCATGAATCCCAGGGCCTGCAGAATTTTTCTTGCAGGGAGATGGGACTTTTTTGCCAGTAATTGTAAATATTGAGTTAGTTGAACTTGTTTGTCTGGCGTGAGATAAGCCATCTGGGCCATTGTATTTAAGCTGGCACCCAGGAATATAATCTGTTGTGAGGGCACTAGTTTTGACTTCTTTTCGTTTACTGTGTACCCTAGAGAAATTAGCAACCTTTTTACAGTCGCCAGTTGCTTTGGAAGAATGTCCTTTGTCTCTGTTTGAATGAGGCAGTCGTCCAGGTATGGATATATTTGAATTCCTTTTTGTCTGCAAAATGCAATTACTGGTGCCAGGCACTTTGTAAAGGGCGCAGTAGATAAGCCAAAGGGCAGTGCAGAGAATTGGTAGTGCATTGTACCAGCTTTGAATCTGAGGTATCTTCTGCAATTTTGTCTGATAGGGACATGCAGGTATGCCTCTTTGAGATCCAGAGTAACAAGCCAAGTCTTCTTGCCCAGCATGGGAAGAAGCTGCTGTAGTGTCAACATTCTGAATTTCGGAATATCCAGGTAAGTATTTAGAGTTGAAAGGTCTAGTATGGGTCTCCAGGCCTTGTTCTTTCTGGGGACCAGTAAGAGTCTTGAGTAAAATCCTTGTCCTTGTTCCTGCTGTGGTACTTTTTGAATAGCTCTCATGTCCATGAGGGTTGAAATTTGTTTTTATGCCTCTGCCCATTGATTGTGTGGCAGGTCTGGCATTCCTTTTAGCCTTGGTAAAGTGTGAAAGTGGAACCTGTAAACCTTGAGACACAATATTCAGAAACCATTTGTCTTGGGTGATTGTTTGTCAGTTTTGAGAAAAAAGTGCTAGTTTTCCCCCTAAGGGGGCTGCCAAAAGGGAAGTGCTTGGCGTATGAAGGGGGAAGTCATTGGGACTGTTTCCTGTAAGGTTGAGACTTGTCCTCACCTCCTTTTGGGGTTGAGGTGCCCCACTGTCGTTGTCTGTTAGAGCCTTGGGGTTGAGATCTGCCTCTTGGGTGTCTGTATCTGCCTCTCTGTGGCCTGTCTGACACTGGAAAGGACCAATTCTTTGCTGGCCAATTTCTGCTAAATCGAGGTGGCTGTACCTGTAAGAAATTTTTGACTGTTTGCATAGATTTAGCTTTATCCTCCATTTTCTTTAACACCTCTTCTGCCTTAACACCAAACAAGGTATCATGCTGTAAAGGAGCATCCAATAATTTTGCCTTAACATGATCAGGTAAACTCTGTTCTTTTAACCAAGCATGTCTTAGAATGACAGAACCTGTAACTGCGACTCTACAAGAGGCCTCTAAAGAATCAAAACCACATTGCAGAGTATGTTTTCCCACCTGTTCAACTGCATGCAATCAATCCTGCATTTCTTTGCAGTCAGGAGCTTCTGAGCTTGCAAGCATTTTCTGTTTTAACTGAGCCATTAAATATTGTTGGTACTTAAGCATGTGAAACTGGCAATTTAAAGCCCTTACTGCTAAAGTTGCAGAAGTGTAAACTTTCTTCCCCCATCTATCCAGTGCTCTCGAATCTCTGTCAGAGGGTACTGGATTTTTTGCAATGGAAGCCTTAACCCCTTTGGGACCCTGGGAAATAGTTTCTGGATCAGCAGAATGGTTTTTATAAAGAAACTTGTGAGAGGCAGGGACTCTATAATACCTATCTGGCTAGGCTGGTGCAGGGGGCAAAGAATCAGGAGATAAGCTGGATTCAAAGAATACATCATCCACAATATCTAGCACAGGTGGAACAGCCAAGGGCCTGTGCTGAGGCAATAAAAGGAAATCCCTGAGCCTTTTCTTGGATTCTGAATAATCCTGACTTTCCCAATGGAAATGCTCCCTCATGGTATGTAAAGTTTCCCCAAAAGAATAATCCTCAGGAGGAGAGGCTGAAGGGATAGATTCTTCAGCATCAGAGTCCTCATAGGGGGGTAGCGAGTATCACTGGTCTGAAGAGGAATCAGAGGAAATGGAAACCTGATCAGAGGAATCATAGTCTGTATCTTGCCTAGGTCTTTTCTCAGGAGGGGAGGTCTTCGGCCATTTTAAGCATCTGTTTCTTAGGCATGGAGGACTGTCCAGGAGAATGCTGTACTTGCTTCTTTGTCTTTAATGGTGTTTTTGTCTTGGCTGTTGCTTTAATGGTAAGTTGTGAAGGCCTGAAAACACCCTCAGAAGCCGATGCCTGCTCAGCGGCTCCGGAACCATCTGAGGGATTAGTTTCCGTAGGCCCAATACCTCGAGTTTCCAGAGGCCTAGTTGTCTCCACGTGAGAGTCGGAGGTGGCCTGTGGCTCTGAGGTAGTGGGTGTCAGGGGCTGCGAAAGCGCCTCACTGAGAACCAGCGAACCGGTGACTGGCCTAGAAGAGGTTTTGTCATCAGTTTTGGACCTCGGATGCCTGCCTTTATCCTTGTCTTTGCGTTTTTTCAGAATTGCGGTCGTCGGTTGATCCGACGGCGTAGTATAATTGAACCTTCAGCCAAAGTAGTGCAAAGCAAAATCAAAATGTCATTTTATAGTATGTTTGTTAAATGTAGCACAAAACCGACAACTAGTGATGTCGTGATCAGGGCCTAGGCATGGAATACAGTAAGAGTGGAAGTCCTTATGAGGTATTTGCTTCCCACAAGAAATACAATTATTAACTTTTTCTGACATCGGTCTGAGGCAAGAAAAAAGTTTCCCCAAAGGGGTAATTAGCTTTATTGAAGACTTCAGATCTGAAATTCGACTTCGAAAATCTCAGGAGTTGGCCGACCGGCACTTGTGAACTGCTTCTGCTTTGGGCACTGCGCGGCAAGAAAGACTGAAGAAAATGGCGTCGGATGCATCTCATATACTCCTGGAACTCTGACGTCAGGGAAGAAGCGACAACAACCAATGCCGGATCAAGACTTTGGAACTCTGGCCGACTGCGGGACCGCCTGATGGCAGGATAACCCAAGCGTAATGACTGCAGCAGTGTAACACGATGAACATCTGGGAAAAGAAGAAGAAGAACAACAAAAACATATACTCACTGAATTAAAAAAAAAAAAAACTTGTCGTTTCCTGTCCAAACAAAAAGATATGTCGTCCACGAAATGATTATAAAAAGGGATAAATCTACTAAAACACTCATTTTTCAAAATATGTTTTTGCTCCCAAATAGTGTGAAACAAGGCACGCACGGTAGACTGTGGTGCACGGTCCAAACTAAATGATTCAAAACCAAAGAGGGACCAGCACTCAAAACAGCAGGATATAGAAAATATTTATTCAAAGGTAGCTAAAAAGCTGCCTGCCAGAAAAACAACAGACCGGTTTTGGCTTAACAAGCCTTTATCAATGTTCCATTTCCTTTAACCAAAAGTGATTATACAAAACAACATCACATCCTGGTACTGTTTAAATACATCTTTCTAAAATGGTATGCTCCTGCCATTGGTCAACAGACTGATCCAACGCAGCTGCAAATTAAATGATACTAGCAACAGTACAAGTGAATAAATGAGAATGAAGCAGAAATAGAGATCATGAAAATATATCTAAGTCTCTATTAAAGATTGAATACCACAATGCTAATATTATATAGTCAAAGCCATGATGACCCACTGGGTTGACAAGGACTTAGTTATACATTAGAATAATTTGGGCTTGAATAATTACCTAAGTGTACCATGAAGTATGTCTTATTAACATAAATGGTACAAGTGTGTATTGATAACACAAAAATATTAAAATTATTATCTAAGTGTACCTTCACGTACTTCATATTCATTCAACCCTGGTTTAAAAAAGGCTCCAAGTTTAGTGATCCACATACTTTCCATGTTATTTAATCTAGTGTGCCATCCCATCTTAAAATTTCTATGGAGTTGAATTTTATCAATAATGATAAACTTAAAGGAGGCACCTGTGTGATTTCTACTGTGTTTGTCTAAAGCATTTGTTACTCGTTTGTTTCTGATAGAGCTTAAATGTTCACTGATCCTTATTCTAATGGGTCTGGAGGTCTGACCAACATAAAAGGCAGAACAGGTGCAATAGGCAAGATAGATGACCCAATCAGAACCGCAGTTTCCAAAGATGTTGATGTTATATACCTTGGGAGTGTTTTTGCTGCTAAAGTCTTTTGTTTTGCAAATGTGCTGACATGCACAACAATGTCCACAAGGGTAACAGCCCACCAGTGGATCACCAAAAAGTGTTGTTTGTATTGTAGAGGGTGGTGTAAATCTTTTATAATGTGTTAAATGGGAATGGATGGTCCGCCCTCTGCGATAAGAAAAAGCACATTCATCTGGGAGAATCTCATTGAGAATTGGGTTCGATTTCAATATGTCCCAGTGTGTACTAACAATCTGTCTAAACCTAGATGTATTATTGCCATAAGTGGTGACTAGTCTAATGGGTTGTTGGCAATTCCTTTGTTCATCCTCTTGTGATCTATTATATTTCAATAATTCAGACCTGCTCCTGTTCTTGGTTTGGGTCACCGTATTGGTTAGTTGTTCCAAATTATATCCCCTATCAATAAATCTGGATTTTAAATCCTGTGTGTGTACAGAATATTCTATATCTGTGGAACATATTCTTTTAAGTCGCAAAAATTGAGACTTTGGAATGTTGCTGATGATGTGGCGTGGGTGAGCGCTGGTAGCATGAAGTAAAGTGTTGTACTGTGAACATTTTCTGTGTATGGATGTAGCCAAAGTATGATTAGGCAATCTTTTAACCACAACGTCCAGAAAAACTATTTCTTGATATACAGTGTTAGCTGTGAAATGTATATCAAAAGGATTATTGTTGAGATATGCAACAAATTTTGATAATTCTTCCATACCAGCCCGCCACACCAACCAGCAATCATCAAGATATCTACGCCAGATATCGAAATTATCAATGTAAGTGTTATGTTGAACATCATATATGAAGGCCTGTTCAAAATATCCCATAAACAAATCTGCATAAATTGGGGCAAATGATGCCCCCATAGCTGTACCTTTGATTTGCCAATATGGATTGCCTTCAAAATAAAAGATGTTTTTTGTAGAACATATTCTGTAAGTTTAATCAAAAAGTTATTGAATCCAGTGGGATATAAATTGGACTTATTTAACCAGTAAGTCACCGCCATTATTCCAGCTTTATGAGGGATACTAGTATACAGGGACGATACGTCCAATGTGCATAACAACCAATCCTCTTCCAACTGAGAATCTTCAATGATATTCAGAAACTCTGTGGTGTTTTGAATACGTGATCTAACCATACTAAGCAGTGGTTTGAGATGTTCTGTGAGAAAGGCCGATAAGGGTTCTGTTAATGATCCCCGACCTGAAACTATGGGTCTGCCTGGTGGATTGTATAAATCCTTGTGTATTTTGGGTATGAGGTATAGATATTGTGGCATTGGTTCATTTACCTTGAGTTGCCTGCCAACTTGTGTGGTAATAATGCCCTCCTCTACTGCAAGATCTAAAAAGGAATCAATGTCAGATTTGAAGCTAGATGTGGGGTCCACTACCATCTGTATGTAGAATTGTGATTGTGATAATTGTTTTAGCGCCTCATCCTTATATTTTGAATGATCCATTACAACAATACCACCACCTTTGTCAGCTGGAGTGATGACTATATCCTTGTTCTGTTGTAATTGTGAAAGAGCTAGTCTTTCTGCCTGACTGAGATTACTACGATTGCTTGTGTAGTTGTTAGAAAAATGTAGGTCTTTCATAACACAATTTTTAAATATGGAAGCATGCTTGTCCATAGGAGGTATAAAATTTGATTTCCCGAATCGGAAACCAGTAGATCTTTGAGAATTAGACTCATCTGAAAAAAATAACTTGAGATTAAGAATTCTACAAAAATTATTAATATCCTCCATTAACAAATGTTCAGGAACAGGTGATGTTGGTACAAAATTTAAACCTTTATTCAGTACTTTGTATTGTACATTCGTAAGCTCAAAGGAAGAAATGTTGAGAACATTATTCACTGTGTTGTTATTTGTTTCAGTAAGGTTTGAAGGTTGGTTGTACCCATGTTTTCTCCTATGTTTCCTCCCTGCCCTGCGTTTGTTGGACCTAAAGGGGTAGGTTGCTTCCTTTTTTTGCTAGGGGCCGCCCTGGGAAGGGAAGCCTCACCATCTGTTGTTGATGAGTAATCATCATCAGATGTAAAACTGTATGTTGTCTCATTCTTTTTTAATATTGGTCTGGGTCTCTTCCTGCCCTTTTGTGTTTTATTTACCCCTTCATTAAACCTATCACTTTTTTGTGTTAGAATGGTTTACCTTTTTCATAGTCAGCTAAGTCTCTGTTAAACTTAATGCATTTTCTTTTTCTTAAGTTGCTCTTCCATGGATGCTAAATCTTTAACTAATTCTAATAAATGAGTCTGATAATAGTCTTCAGTGGAAAAAAATTCAGCTTCTAAGCAAGTGGTTTGTATATCTGTGATCATTGTTTCTATGGTTCTTTCATAATATTTAGAGAGACTATCTACAAAAAGCATTGATGTATTTAAACAGTACCAGGATGTGATGTTGTTTTGTATAATCACTTTTGGTTAAAGGAAATGGAACACTTGCTTAGAAGCTGAAATTTTTTCACTGAAGACTATTATCAAACTCATTTATTAGAATTTATTAGAATTAGCTAAAGATTTAGCATCCATGGAAGAGCAACTTAAGAAAAAGAAAATGAAACAAGACAGAATAGACTTAGCTGACTATGAAAAAGTGTCCATTCAGGCCCAAAAGGTAATAAAAGAGGATGAGGACAAATAAACAAAATATATATTGATTGCTCGGCAACAGATGGTGGGGCTGCGAGAAAAGAAACAGTGGGTCGGCAAGCGCGGGAGCAGGGCTGTGGGGCGGTGCCCGGCCTTCAGGCTGCAGAGGCAGATGAAGGCGCCCCAGTTAAACGGCATTCGCGGGCTGTGAATGTGCGGCCTGAAGTGCTGAGCAGGGGGAGGAACATAGAGAAAACATGGGTACAATAAGGTTTAAAAGATTCTCAGTTGGAAGAGGATTGGTTGTTATGCCCATAGCCATGCATCAAGTTGAAGATAATACTTGGTGTTAAAAACAAAGGCATTGGTGATCAGACTTAAATGCATAAAAGTGCAAAGGTCTACGTCAATTCTTGAGTATTGCTTATTAAATATTCTCTTAAGGCACATACCCCATAAGCATGAAAGCGCTCACCTAGTACAATTAAAGTTTTGAATTTTATGAATTGGCTATGTTTTGGACTCCAAGCTATTTGTTTCTGTTATTAACTTAAACATGCTTCTGTTTAGCTATTTTTCTCTTTTTGTACTGTAATGCCTACATTTCTTAATACCAAAAAGAAGATAAAAAAGAAGAGGAAGAAGGAAAATGCATCCATTTACTTTAATAACTTTGTCACATACAAGAACAACTAAAAGTGCTTTAGTATACAATCTGCAATTTATATTGTAAAAAAAAAATTCAAAAAAATGTTAAGAAAATAAATTGTTTTTATTACAATTGCCTTGTTCCTTCTTCTTCCCCTTCCCTCAGTATCCTTCCAAACATTAATGGCACGAAGTGAGAGAAATTCAGTTCCTCACCAGTTTAACATAGTCAACAAACGTCCACTCTTTCCATTCATTCTTATACATACATATTCCACAAATGTGATTGATGCTTTGCAGTCTCACTTATTCACTAATTTCCATGTTGCTGATCTTCCTGTTCATTTCCATCTCCCAACTCCAGTTTTTAGTTCAATTCCACAGTACTCCTGACTCTTCTGGTCAACTCCTGTGCTTTTCTCTAGCTTTCACACTTTGTCTTTGTGACAGTGAGAAATGTTTCACTGGAAAAGACCCTCAGTGTGCTTTATTATCAGAAAAATAAGAAGCAGAGTCTTTTTCTGCTTGATGGCTCATTTTTGGGGACAAATGTTTGTGTTTCTTCTTTAGCCTGTCTTGCATCAAATATTCTGAAGACAGCTGGATACATCATCTTGAATCTCACACCTGCATCTCAACATTCCCTGATTACTGGAATAAATCTGTTTCTCTTCTGCCTGGTAGGCAATTAATAATAATTTTTCACAAATAATCTACTGTTGCCAACTTTTAATATTTTGCCTTTTTGCCACAGTTTTGTAAGGATGAACTATTTCTGCTGGTAGGTTTGTATTTTTACTAATAAAGGTATTGGTTGCTTTTTCATGACCAGATTTGGAGCATACACACAGTGCGCCCTTTCAATTAACAGTTGCTGGTGTTGAAAACCAGTCTAGTTGCTAATTTGTGTCTTCATAAAATTAATACAGTCTGTTCCTTCTATTTCCCTGATACCTGAAAATCTCATATTTTCTCCACATGCTCTGTCTGCTAATTCTACAATTTTTTGAAACATCTCTTCTTGAGCAGTCTCGTACTCAGCCAGCCCTTTCTTCATTTTGCCCACTGATTTGTCCGGTATTTATCAGCTCATCTGAAAATTTGTTTAAAGCTTCTTCCAGTTTTTTAGCCTTTTGTTATTTGAGTTGATATAATCATTCAGTGTTTTGTTTATTTTTCACCAGCTCTGGGCACATCTGACTTATATTTTTCCCTATAGATTACCGAAAGTCAGGTCTTGCATCAAATCTGGAGCTTGAACACCTTTTTGCTGACCAGCTGCAGGATTTTTCCCAGTCAGTGGTTTCTCTTCCCCTTTTCTAGTTGATTTTCTTTCAGCCTCTCTTAGTTTCTTCTTTGCAGGCATCCAGGCAGTGTACTTACTAGTCAGTAACCGAATTTTACTCAAGCTGACAGTATCACTGGATGTTATTTCTTAGTTTCTGTCTTCATACTGGGAGAGCACAAGTTAAGCTGCATCAGTGTGCAGCCATCTAGGAAGTCCAAAAACAACTCTCTTGTAAGACCTCACACTTTTAACTCCAAAAGTTAGCTCAGCCACAACTGAGAATGTCCTACTCTCCAAACAGGAGTACTGCCTAATCTTACTAACCTTTCACTCTTCTTATAACATCTAAGGGATATAAATTGTAGAAAATAAAATCTCCAGATCTACTCTGCTTGCTGATTCACGTACAGAGCATTGTGACCTCATAGTTTGTCCAGCCCACCTACCTGACAATAAATAAATAATTAAACCACTGGCACCATTCTTGTGTTCATGCTTTGTCACTTTCTTATCCATTAGTAAGAAAATCTCTTCCATTTGGATAGACAGGGTTTTCTAGAGGTGGGTTTTCTTGCTGCCTTAATACTGAATACGTGTGCTGTGTACTAGTGTCTGAAAGGCAGTTGGACCAAATTATCCAGGCTGTGAGCTGTAGTGTCTTCTGACTGAGATGCATGACCTCAGCTGACACAAGTCCTTGAAGGAAGAGGGAAATAAAGGGGAGAACTTTGTCTTGTGTGACTAGGTCCAATATTAGAGGCAGCAGCTGATTTTTCCTCTATGACACCTCTATGAGAAGGAAGAACAAGTGCTGTCTGGGACTAAAGGGCGCTACCACTAGTATCTTTATTCTTTCCTGTTTCAGTTTCAGGATCATTCTGGGGAGCATAAAGTTTGGAAGAAAAGTGTATAGAAAGAAACCTGTCCAGCTGATGGACAAGGCAACTGCTGCTCAAACTTCCTTGTATGATGATCTTTAGCAGAATTTCTTCAGCTGCCTGTTGTCTGGTGATGCAAAACAGTTCTACATGTACAAAACCCCACCTGTACTCTAGTTAAAGTAAGACATCCCTGTGTAAAATCCACTTTTTGTGGGTCTGCCTTCAACCTGCTGAAGTGCTCTGTCACTATATTTTGCTGAAAGGGTGTGCAGACCGCCTTCTGGGTCATCTGCTGTTGCAAGGCAAGTTCCACAGCGGTCATTACTGACAGTCTGCAAGGGAAGTAGGAACTTGTCCCTTTGTGTATGGTGACATACCATCTGATGTGGTGCTCATTATCACTACTTGGGATGATATTCACTGTTCAAACTTGTCCAAAGGGTCTGAGAGCCTAAAACAAGGCCACCATTTCTTAAAAATTTACATGCTTCCTCCTATGGGATGCCTTTCACATCATTTGCGCTTTGAGGGTCTGCCTTAATTTCCCCTAAGGTAAGGGTGAAGCATCTGTTGTCAGGATCTGTCTGAGTTCTCCCCTGAATAAATGGGACCCACATATCTTTGCTGACTTTTATGGACCACCACTCCAGCTCCTTGGAGTTGCAGGGTATAAAAGGAATTACCTCTTCCAGGGGTTGAAAGTGTTGGCTCCAGATGGAGCACAGACATCACTGAAGTCTTCTCATATGTAGCTAGGCCAAGGGTACTGTCAAATGGAAGAAGGCATGTTTTCCGGCATCCTGAGGCAAACCATGACAGTCACCTTCCTCTCTCTGGCTAGATTGAAAAAAATATTTTCTCTGGTGGCACTAAGACCTTTTGAGAGTTGCTGTCTAGCAAAAAGCCCAGGAAATTACTCCCGTGTGGAATGACACTAGATTTCTGAATGTTGAAGGAAAATCTTGGAATTTGGAAGAAATTCTTGTAAAGAAAAATGGTCCTGCTGATGTCGCCCTGGGAAACTGCTTGAATGAGGCAGTCATCCAGATGCATGTGTATGCCCTTAGTTCTGCAAAATGCAAACACTTTCTAAACCCCCTTGGGAACAGCAGCCTAACCAAACGGGAAAACCAAGAGGCGTTTAAATAAAAGATTTTGTTTTGTTCTTTTAAGCATATTGATTCTGTGGCTCCTACTGCCATGAGTTCTTGTAAGATGGAGAGTATTGGGTGTCTGACTTTTTGGCCCTGGGGAAATCCCTACCACGTTCGGAATTCTTGTTAAAGTCTGCACTCTTCTGAAATTATATGAAGGATCTATCTACCATTCAGTACTGCTTCCCAGACTGGTAAACACTGACAGTCTTCAGGTAATCCTGTTTAGGGTACAGTTGTGGTAGATGGGTGAGGCTGAAGGAATGTGTACAGGGATTGGTGGGAGAAAAATGACAATACAGTTACGACTAAAGTGTGGCTTCCCCTTCAGGTAGTCACATTGTTTCAGTGAGTAATTATTTTTTGCACAAAATAGTTGCTATGCTGCATACATATTTATTATATTTTGTGGTTCAACTGAGTTTTTATGTGAAAGATGCTTTTGATTTTCTAGGTAAAATAAAATCAGTTGTATCGACTAAAGGAAGATGTTAGAAGTTTGTATACGAACATACAACATTGTTTTGACATAGAAGCTTTAAATTTTTTTCTGGGGAAAAAGCCCTTTGGCTAATTATACTGTGGATTTGGCATATTTTAGTTTGACACATTTTTTTTTTTAATTTAATCATGTTATTTATCAACAAATAAAAGGGATACCCATGGAGGCACCTTTTGCCCCCATGTATGCCAACCTAGTGACAGGCTTCTTTGAAGTAGAATATTTATATAAGTCAGACTTTTTTAGAAATCATGAAGCTTTATATTTTTGATTTATAGATGATTTTTTTTTTTTTGGTGTACTTGGGGTGAGACATTAGTTGATTCTTTTATAAAAGAACTGCGCTATAATCACTTTTTGAGTTTGATGGTTTATAAAAAGAAAAGAATGTCACCTTTTTAGATGTGGAACTGAAGGGACATGATAATGGTAGCATTAGTACGAAAGTACATAGAAAATTTGAAAATGTAGGAGTTGCCACCCACCACATTTGTTAAATGAATTGCCATATAGTGAATTATTGCGTATAAGCATGTTATGTAATGATGGCGAAGTTTTGGAAAAGGAAATAATGAAAACATGCAGTATGTTATAAACAGAGAGGTTATATTAACGAAATTATTTTACAAGCCTTGAAAGGGCTGTTTTTAGATGATCAACAAATGTGTATGATCCCTGACTTGAAAGAAATATTGCTAAATTATCTAATCAAACATCAATACAGCATAGGATAGTTTATTTTGTTGCAGTATTTAATGTTATTACTGATGAGATAGTAAATATTATAAAACATTACTGGGGCTTTCTTCTAAAAAAATAGAGACTTTGCTAAGACTGTGTTAGACCTTTTATATCTTTTTTAAAAAGAAGAAGTGCAAAGGACATGGTAATCCATAGTATTTTTTCTTTACCTACGTGTAGACGAAATAAGGAACTATATAACTGTGGGACTTGTGCCTTGTTGGGGGGGGGTTTCAATATGTCAACATGTGGTGAGATTTTTTAAGAATATTAATGGCGTATACTGTTGTAACACTGAGGGTATATGTATTGAGGTGTCCTTGTAACCTCTTCCACATAGAGGAGAGTAAAATAACTTTTAAAATAAAATAAAATTTAAAATAAGAGTACAAGAACATTTAAGGTACATTAAACACAATAAACGTGACACTCCCTTAGCTGCCTATTTTAATTCAATACATGGAGAGAAAAGTAATTGTTTAGAAGGTTCTATTTTTACAGCAGGTTAAAGCACACAATAATTTACTTTTAAAAATAAGTTATTGTATAAAAAAACTGTGTTCATTTTAAAAGATGGTATGCTGACACCTGCTGGAATACATGTTGAATGCAACTGGACATTTTTATTGTGATACTTTATGTTGTGATTGGATGCTTCTTTATTGATGTTAATTTCTAATAGTATTTAATAAGGTGTTTGACTGTTGTGTGTTGACTACTTGAAGGCCTGTGTGCCGAGGTGCTAGAGCTATTGTTCATTAAAGCTTTTTGACCACTGGCTGTGTGTCGATACAATAGTTATGATTACTCACTGCTAGCCTGGGCTTCCCCCCTTGCTTTCATTCTGCCATTTTTTTTCTCTTGTAATGTTTTTTACCTTTTGATGGGTAACCCTTACTTTGCCTGCAACATTAAGGACAGGGTTTTGAGTGTTTATTCTTGTCATACCATGGCAAGTGGGAACGTTTAACACTCTCCATGTCTTTCTCCCTTTACTCTACTTTTTGTAAACATTTCATTGGTAGGGTTCCCAAAGAGTAGCTCCCTACACAAGGATGAATTTGGAAACTGCACTGTAACATCCTCTGTCAGGGGGTGTAGCCTCAGCCAGGAATGTCTACTGATCACAGAACCTGTACCTGCTACCACTGATGCTGCATCCACAGCATCATATCCAAATTTCATAAAAGGTTTCACCACACAAGTTAACTGGCTGAGTTTCAAGAGTTCTGCCACCAGGTCTGTATCACACACCTCCCCAGCCATTTCGTCTAGCTGCTCTAAGATTGCCATCTGATAATTGGTTACACAAGTCTATTAACATGACTGTCCTGAAGGCCAGATAGGCAGATATACAGACTTTCTTCCCAAATCTATAAAGTCCTCTTCTTTCTTTGTCATTTGGGATAGTAATGGGAGCAGGAATGAATGTGGGTCATTTTTCTGGATGCATGGACACCACAGCTACATTGCCACATGATTATTATAGAGGTGCTTGTGTGCCTCTTGGACCTTACAAACCTGTCTAATTTTTATGAGCAGGGGGCTGACAGGCTAATTCCTGGGAGGCAGCTAAAATGGCAATTTCCAATGCTCACAGCTTTAATATGTTGAACCTGGGTGCAGCTAAAGTATCTCGTTTTTGGGCCTCAGATTACCTCCCTTCCTTCCCAATGGAAGTACTCCTTCATTCTAGTTAGGGTTTCGCCAAATCAGATTTCCTCTATAGGTTATCCAGAAGATAGTTTCCTCTCAGTCAGAATTATGTGCTATGGGTACAACATCTGAAAAGAATAATTCAGGTCCTCCTAGGTCTTCCCCTCACTTTCTTGTGAATCCTCAACCTATGCAGGTATGTTTCCCCTTTGTTTTAACAGAGACACTCCAGGCACAGCAGGTTCATTCCCTGACTGCACACTCTGATGAGCCTTTAGGAACTCTCATGTCAGGATAATCTGTTGCTCTGAAATGACCTGGAGTGAGGAATAATAAGAAAAACAGCCACCCAACATCTGAAGCCTAGATGTCTGCTAGGACTAGGGGGTGGCAAATGTGCTCCCTTCAGACATCTACTCTGAACATTTTAACTTTGGGGTGGAAGTGCCCGACTTCCACCCCCTGGCCCACGACACAGTCTCTCATCAATATGATGGGGATTTCATCCTCTTTTTTTGGATGTCATAAACTGAACTTCAGTCATTTGTGTTTGGGTTTGGGCATCTGGGGAAGCTAAATCTTGGCTGCTATTTTAGTAGGAAGCACCTGTATCCATGCATGATGTCCTCCAAAGTGGCATCATCAGAAACCTCCAGATGAACAGGCAGATGGTCCAGGGGCTCAGAAAGTACTTCTCTAGAACAATCATCCTCAGTCTGACTGGGAACACTGGATGCCTGAGTTGCATCTCTTGCATACCTCATTGCCTTCTTAATTTTCTTTTCCTAGGGTGCATGTCAGAGGCTGTGAATGACCTGATGATGCCACAGTAGACCACATAAAGGCCTCGAGTCTTTTCTGACTTAAACAGTACTTCATAGAAAGCTTTCTACTTCAGATAAGATGGTACTAGGTGTGAAGCTCTAGCAAATTACACACTTTTCGATGTCAAGGTTATGACTAAAGCAGAAAATGCAATAGCTGTGAACGTCCTTGTGAGAAATCTCTTTGCCACAGATGCCTTTTCTCATTTTCACCTACTGCTATGTCATACTTTTATCAGTTGTTTAACAACTCAGTCCAGAGCACTCGTGTAACACATACCCTTTCCATTCTTCAGCTTACATCATTTCTGTACCATATACAGGAACTCTTGGGTTAATATATTTACTTATTTGACCCCAATTCCCCTACATCTGCTTTCTCTTCATCTTTACTTCTTGCTTTAAGGAGTGCTTCAGACTTAGTATTAAAGTTATGTTCAGGTTTAGATTTTAAACATAATTTCTCCACTGTATTCCAAATCTAACAATCTTATTACAGCCTGCACTATTCTGACCATACCTCTCAACCTCTTAGCCATAAATAATCGGGGTGGGGGAGAAACATATCTAAAATCAGGGACAGAGTTTACATACTGCTTTTATAGACTTATAAAGCTGACCAAATAACGGGTTTTCCCTTAGCATACTTTTTCTGAATAATGTGAAATCTGAAATTCAAACGTTTGACATTTAGTGACTTAAATCTTCAATTATTTGCCAGAAAACTACAAATTTTAGGAGAAACAGACCAAATATATGAGGCAAAAATCTGGATACTCTGTAAAATTCTAGACAGTTTACAAGTATGCTTCTATCTACCTGAACTGAGTACAGTATTATCCATTTAAAGTGTTTTGTCACGTTAGCATGGCTTACTTTTGGAACCATTGTATCGTGTGAAGGAAGATTAGGATCTTCATTCTAAGGGCGCTTTTGTTTTCGTTTTACTCCACAAGGGGAAAAAAAACAAAGGCAAAAGCCTTACGTAATTTGTTTTTCCTGTGCTGATGCCACTGAGAAGGGTGATCTTTAACTTCAGTGACCATTACTGCTCTTGTGCAAACACACGTCCATTAAAGTCTATGGAGCAATGCCTGACATGACGTCACTGGGAAATACTAATTTTACTTGGGCCAAGGTTTCCAAAAAGTTTAAGCTTTTTAGTGAAACATCAACCCATATAAATAATGGTAGGCACTGGCAAAAAGCATTGTGGTACTTGACTCAACAGATGCAGTAATACAGTACCTCAGTGTTACAAAACACTTTAAACAAAACCATGCAATCTGCTTTTAAAAACAATGCAAGTGCAATGAAAAGCAAAAAAAATGCAACTAGAAAAACATTAAGCAAACATAAATTATAAAAAGAGAAAATATGTTAGTGCATTATTAGGACTTTTGGAAACGTGTCAGAAATACTATTTCAGGATTGGTTTCTTCTTAAAACTTGCGGCTTATTTTCTATGATGCAATAGTTCCTAACTATATAAATACCGATTGAAAATATATGCA
This sequence comes from Protopterus annectens, assembly GCF_019279795.1. Lineage (NCBI taxonomy): Eukaryota > Metazoa > Chordata > Ceratodontiformes > Protopteridae > Protopterus > Protopterus annectens. The sequence goes on along the minus strand of NC_056735.1, from coordinate 391,005,122 downwards.
GTAAACAAACGGCAAACTGTTGCTTTGCCTGCATGGCAAATTACTTGTGTAAAAGACAAACACAACTAATAAGCCCTTGCAGAACCTATCTGTTTACGTAATATAAGGTTGTTTTCTTATATAACTGAGATACTTCTTCCAACTTTTGCAACATGGAGTTAAGTTATAGGCTTCAAGTAAATGGTTAAATTTTTTTCAGATTCTACAAGGCAACCCAAGCTACTGTAACTATGGGTTCCCATACTGCTGCTACTATATTTATACATATATTTTGTCCGCACCGTCTTGCTAGCTTGAATGACTTGAACAATGAAAAGATAAACAAGAGACTGCAAAGATTTCAGAAACATAGGTCCAGTTGGTCTACCTTCTACGTAGTAAACACTGATGGTCAGAGAAAATGGAGAGGAATGCAGATGTTTGTTAAGAATACTCACTATAAGCACACTTCTGAGAACTGGTCACTATAACAGAAAATAATATTCACTTTACATGCCTTCACTACCACTTATGCTTCAGTCCCTGTGAATACTTTTTTCCTTTGCTGTTATGCCTCCATGCCTGCCAACCATCAAGCTTGTACAAATAAGAGTCTGTACCCATTTGTACTCCCCCCAACTATGGAATTATCCCAGTACAGCATGGCATGTGAGAGCTGTCTGAAGAAGATGCCAAACAGGAAGCCAAGTATAATGCTTGTGTTCTCACTGGCAGCATGAAAATGACAGCATTTATACATTCTGATCCCCTCCATAGAAGGAGGGAAGGGATGCACAATGCCTTCTCCTTTGAGTACATGCTACTGTATACTTGGAAACAAAAGCTACCTCCAGTCAATGACTTGCTGAACCAAAACACCATCCCCAGGCACACAACACAATCTTGCTCCTCCTCTGAGGAACTTTGTCTGTGTGTTCTGCTCTGCCCATAATTTTCTCAGAATGGGCAGCAAAGCTCATCTTCTTCTGTGAGCTCTGTCAAGCCCCCAAGTCACTAAATGAACTTAGGTCTGCCGGGCAACAGTCTAGGCTTTATGATGCCTAATACTTGTTCTGTTTTTTCTTTCAAATGCTTGCTCTAAGCAATGCTCTAATATAAAACCAACATTACAAGTCAACTACTCTCTGAAGTAAGAAGCAAATGCATGTTTAATAAAATCATTATCCATTAACTGTGTAAAGGTACCTCAAAGGAAAAATAAATCTATTTACATCTCAATAAGGAGGTGGGCAGAATTATTCTTATACTGCCCATTCCTTAAAGATCTACTGCTATGGCAACTATGCCGACAGGGCAATTAATGGCACTTGGCTACTGATCATCTTCATGGAGGGTCACTGTAACAGAGAAGCATAGCATTTTGGATACACTCCCAAGCAGTACTAAATCCCATTGTAGAAGGACACTGACAGGATCCTATGAAGTACAGACTTGTTTTACCCATGAAAAAGGAGTCCAGCTTACAGCATTTTGGGAAGGTGTCTACAGAAATCACACTGTAGCTTCTAAAATACCCTGTGTAGATGCATTTTTAAAACACTCTGTTGATGTGGCTGCTGCCCTAGCAGAATGAGCTTTCCTTGTTCATTATAGAAGTTTACTGTTCTTGTCACAGTAAAGACAGTTTTTGCTAGCACTTAGAATGACTATTGTTACACCTTCTGTCACTACAAAAAGGTGATCATTCTTTCTGAAATCATTAATTCTTCTTGCACACTGTCAGCATTCGGCATACATAGGTAGTAGTCTCCCATAACCTGGAATTGTAAAATAACACTGGTAACTAAATGGATTAAGAGTCACTGCAGAAGTACTAATGGCAAGAAGGACACGTTTGTGGATACCAAGTAAGATATTTTATATTAGAGCGTCTAACTCTGAAATCCTTCTACCAAGAAGGAACAGCAACCAGAAAGAGTGCCCACAAAATATATTTTAAAGATAGATAATGTACAAACTGCTAAATGGAAGGAAGAAAAAAATAATTTTTATGTTATCACTGTTGCTTAAATTTCTCCTGCCATGAACAGCCATGCTCAAATGCTCTGTCCGAAGGTAGGATGAAATTTTAAAAAATGAATTTTTAATAAGCTGGAACATTACTGCTGACATTTCTACTGTTTCTGGCTTTTCTGAACTCTCTAGGAGAAAGCACTTTGTAAGAGTATAGCAGTGATGTCAGTGGGAGGATACTCTTAGCAAAATAAAGCACAGGACAGATGGTGCAGTTCTTCATATGTTTATGGAGAATAGACTGATCTGATGCAGATTCTGCCTCTCACCACCTCAGTCTTGAGCAAACATGCAAAAAGACACACTATTTGCTTCATTTCAGACATCAATAACTATTATCCAAACAGACTGGTACAGTAGCAGAACTGATAAAACTCAAATTATTTACTCAAGGTTGCAGCACAACGTTTACTATGCACTGCCACAAGCATTCTGAATCTAAGTGCAAAGAAGATCACTCAGATACTGCTTACATACTACTGCCAGACTCCAGTACTGTATTAGCTGGGGTACTATGCAGATAAATAATTTACAATCACATGGGATATAACCAGAGATTCTAGGAATTAAACTTGTGGTAACAAGATATACATTTATTCAAAATTGTTCACTCTAGTCCACTACACCAGTGCAAATCAAACAGTTCACACATGTAATATGACAAATGCTCTCTGGGTGCATGTGCACAACATTCGAGAGAGAGAGAGAGAGAGAGTGTGTGTGTGTGTGTGTGTGTGTGTGTGTGTGTGTGTGTGTGTGTGTGTGTAAATATATATATATATATATATATATATATATATATATATATATATATATATACACACACACACACAGACGTTTGAGACAAAGAGAAAAATACACTGTCAGTGGCTCAACAATAGTACACTTACCTTTGGTGCTTGCAGATCAGAAGGCTGTGGATTACATTCCCACACAAGGTACTTGGATTAATTTCCAATACTGATACTGCAATGCGACATAATGGGGTGTTGCACTCCTGACTTAGTTGTCATTTGGATGAGAAGTTAATCCATGGTTCCATCTGCCTGAGCTGGTAGTAGCTCAGGTGGCTACAAAAGATCCCATGGCACATACCAAAAAGAACAGTAGGGGGAAGTACCTCAGTGCCCAGGCCAAATTTACCTTAGAGTTAGTATGAATGTCACCTTCGGTCTCCTCTGAAAATAGGATACTGGCCTACTGGGACTAACTCATCAACAAACTGAACATAAAGTAATATACAATAAAATAAAATAAAATTAAAAAAAATCTATGGAACGAGGAACCCAGTCTTGAAAGGCAAGGACAACAAATGTGACTGTGGGCTGTGGTAGAATTTTTATTTCTGAGATTTCGGAAAACAAAACAGATTTACTGTTAAATAAGATATGAAGGGAAAGAAACACTCAACAGTGACTCCATATGCAGATATCTTGCAGACTTGTAAAGTGGCAGTAATGCATGTGCTGCAAATGAGGACAACTGTTCTTTTTTTTTTTTTTTAAGTTTGTATCAAACCAACCACTTCCAACAAAATATTAATAGTCTCTACTGCCTGCATGCACAATTTTTAAAACAGGCCACTCATAATGCAAGCTAATTAAATGCCAAAAATCAAAAGACAGCCTGAGTAAAAGTCAACATCAAGCAAGGAATTTCAGTCTTTTTTTCTTTCAAGAAATAATACAAATTGTATCCATGGAATTATGTTAAAAACTAGCAAAACTGTTTTCCATTACATGAGAAAAATAAATTCTTAACAGGATGCATGAATCATATCTGGAAACAGTAAAATAGAAAAAAAAACATGCAAGAGATGGAAGGTTTTGTCCAGGCATACCTACCAAAACAGATAAAGGTAGTATCAAATCTATATATAGATTATTTTTCCAAAGCCCATGAAATGATCAAAAGGGATTCACATCCAGATCTAGTGAGGTCATTGTTCCCCTGTACTCTTCACTTATCAGACCAATGATCGAGTACAATGCCCCATTCGGGATGTATCTCACCCGACATCTGCAGCAATTGGAGAGACCCCAAAAGTTCCTCACCAAAAGGATAAAGGGACTCCAAAATCTGTCATATGCTGCCAGATTGAAGAAACTCCAGCTCTATTCAGTCGCATACCGTCTGCTCAGAGGTGACATGTGCCTGACATACAAGGCTATGTCCAACCCGGAATTAATGGACATGCTCCACCTCAAAAAATCCAAATCCACCAAAACCACTAGAGCAAGCGACTTAAACCTTAGCAGGATATAAATAGGACGTGCTGGAGGGATAGATTTATCACTCAGAGACTCCCTATGCTGTGGAATAAAATCCCGGTCCATGTGAGGCAGAGCACCTCGCTGACTCTGTTCAAGAGAAATCTAGACCTGTGGATGGGAGATCGTAGGTTTACCCCAGGAATCATCTCTGTGTCACTGCTGGACAGAGGCACAACAAACTAATGGGCACAGTATTTTTTCATATAAGGGGTGGCGTAAGCCACAATAATTTGGGCTAGGCTTATAAATGCCTTAGGGCAGATAGCCTAGTATAAACCTATGAACCTATGAACCTATGACAGACATGTGCAAGTGTGGTTAGTGCATGAAGTCATTCTCTCAACTGCTGATAAGCAAAATGTTACCTACCTACTTCTAATTAAATTACCTAAGCCTTAGAATCAACATTAAAAGATTGGGAGAAACAATTACTGCTATTGTTCTTCTATCAGCTTACATATCAGCAAGACTATAAACACAATGCATTACTTTAGATCCCATACTTTTGATACTCTCTAGGGCTCCAGTGATCCTCTGCAATGTGCACCAATGTCACTTCTATGAACTTTCTTCACAGATGCTTGCATGATTGTTCCTGTGTACTCTGAATTAATTCCTTTCTTTAGAGTTTGCCTAAGCTTTGTTATACTGTACATCTACTATTTCTTGCACCTTTATTCTCTGGGCTTCCAGTGGAAATGGGCAATGCAACCCAGTCGGACAGAAAACTAAATCAAACATATAAATAATTATGATAGAGGATACAAAAGATTACAGACTGGTGACAAAATAGGAATATTCAGAAGCCAGGAGAAAGTCTACAGCATAAAGGTACACTGGTGAGAAGTAGCTGAACCAAGATCCTATGTATTTTGTAGGAAAAAGTACAGTTTTGTACCTACCATAAATGTAGATGTTCGACTGTGTACCCTGCTGCAGTCATCACACTTGGGTTATCCTGCCGTCAGGCGGTCCCGCAGTCGGCCCGAATTCCATAGTCTTGGTCCGGCGTCGGTTGCTGTCGCTTCTTACCTGACGTCAGTGCGCCAGGGGTATATGAGAGGCATCCGACGCCATTTTCTTCAGTTTTTCTTGCCCCAGATGTCAGGTGCCCCCCCACAAATGGTGGTCAGTAGATAGTACCAATAATAAAAAAGTGTAGCATAAACAAAAAATCCCTCCAGCTATAAGCAAATACACCACAAAGGTTGTAACAGATTTTTAAGGTATAGAAAGGTCTTAGTTAGGTCAGAGGAGATGGAGGGAGGGTAACCTGGACTGCAGCAGGGTACACACTCGAACATCTACATTTATGGTAGGTACAAAAAGTACAGTTTTGTACCTACCATAAATGTAGATGTCCGATAGATATGCAACTGCAGTCATAACATATGGGTTGTCCTGCCTCAGGCAGCCCTCGGTCGGCCGGATTCCAAAGTCTGGGTCCGACGTCGGCTGATGTCGCATTTCTCTCCAACGCCAGGGCGGCTGGAGTATATAAGCATCAGCCGACGCCATCTTCTTCAGTGTTTCTTGCCCCAGATGCCAGGTGCCCTCCAAGGAAGGCTGTAATCAAATTGGAAGACAAAAATAGGTTTCCAGACAACAAATAAGCAATAAACAGATACACCATAACAGATATCCCCAGCTAAGGATAACAGGGAGAGGAGTGGACCCAAGGCATAGAGGGGATGGAGGGAGGGAAAACCCGACTGCAGTTGCATATCTATCGGACATCTACATTTATGGTAGGTACAAAACTGTACTATGTCCTTCAAGAATGCAACTGCAGTCATAACATATGGGTTGAATACCAAAGCTTAGCTGGGGGAGGTGGTATGCTCTAAGAAAGGGATGGTGTAGCTATCAGACCCTGCAGGACTGCCGAAGCAAAGCCTGCTCTGGATCTGGAATATACAGGGAGGTTGTAGTGCTTGGAAAATGTATGCACGAAGCTCCATGTAGCAGCTTCTAGAATGTCCTTTGTAGGCACCCCTCTTAAAAAGGCTGTAGAGGTGGCTGTAGCTCTGGTGGAGTGTGGTCTGACATTGGCTGGCACACTCTTTCCATGGAAGGAATAACAGAATCTGATGCAATGTCCAATCCATTTTGGAATTGTCTGTTTAGAAATTGCTTTTCCTTGTACTGCAGGGGCGTAAGCTACAAAAAGCTGATCAGACTTCCTACTGGTCTTGGTTCTGTCTAGGTAGTAGCGAAGTTGTCTGTGTATGTCCAAGGTATGCAACAGTCTTTCCCCTTTGTTCTCAGGATTAGGAAAGAAAGTGGGCAGGTGAATTGCTTGATTTAAGGTAACCCTAGATACCACTTTTGGCAGAAAGGTAGGGTTAGTTCGTAAGGAGATCCTGTCTCTGTGAAAGGTTATGAACGGTGGTATTGCCATTAAGGCCTGTAATTCCGAAACCCTTCTTGCTGAGGTAATGGCCAACAGGAAAGCTGTCTTCCAGGAAAGAAATTGTAAATCCACAGAAGCTGCTGGCTCGAAGGGAGGTAAAGTCAATTTTTCTAGGACAAAATTGAGGTCCCAAGCTGGTACTGGTGCCTTTCTTGGGGGCTTTATATTCTTGATTCCTCTAAGAAATTGCCTTAACAAAGGATGTGAAAACACAGGTGGGTCAGTGTTGTATCTAGCTGAGATAGCTGAAGCATGAATTTTTATGGAAGAGAATGAAAGTCCTTTATGCAGCATATCCGCCAAGTATTCCAGGATGAGAGGAATGCTCAAAAATGAGGCATCATGACCCTTGTTGGTATTCCAAATGCTGAATCTCTTCCATTTGGCTGAGTAAACTTTTCTGGTGGATGGTCTGCGGGCTTCTGTTAGTATCCGCTGAACTTCCTTGGAGAGAGGTAAATCAAGGTTATTTATGGGATTTCCCAAGCTGTTAGCTGTAGCGTCTGGATGTTGGGATGAACTGTCCTGAAGTTGTGTTGAGTCAGAAGTTGGGGCCATTGTGGAAGGGCCCACGTTTTGTTGTGACATATGCTCCGTAGTAGTGGGTACCACTGTTGTCTTGGCCAGTTTGGAGCTATTAGGATCCCCTTCGGCTTGTCTGCTTTGATCTTTAATAACACTGTGGTCATCAGTGGCAGAGGTGGGAATGCATAAATTATTAGGGTGCTCCAGTTGAATGAGAGGGCATCTATTTTCCATGCTTGTGGATGATATGTTCTTGAGCAGAACTTTTGTAAATGATGATTGAGGTGGGAGGCAAATAGGTCTACGTCCGGCCTGCCCCATGTCGAGGTGAGTTGTAGGAAGATGTCTGGATGTAGCCTCCATTCGTGGGGGTCTAGGAAATTCCTGCTTAGACTGTCCGCCAGAACATTGTCTTTGCCTGGAACAAACTGGGATTGTAATTGTATGTTTAGGCCCAGTGATTTTTCCCAAAGATTCATTGTCAGTCTGCAAAGGGGGTAAGAATGAGTGCCCCCCTGCTTGTTTATGTACCACATCACTGTGGTGTTGTCTGTCCGTATTAATAGGTGGCCTTGTTGAAGTTGTTGCCCAAAGGCCTCGATGGCATGCATTACTGCTAACATTTCTTTTTGATTGATATGCAGATGTGTTTCCTTTGGAGACCATTGTCCTTGAATACATCTGCCTTCCATGTGCGCCCCCCATCCAAGGTCTGAGGCGTCTGTGGTCATGAACTGTGTTATCTGAGGTTTTTTGAATGACATACCTATGTTTGACTGGCTTGCTGAGGCCCACCATAGAAATTCCTTTTGAAGACATGGAATGAGTGGGATATTTGCTTCTAGGTTGTTGCTGTGTTGAGACCATAAGCTTTTTAAGTACCATTGAAGCTTTCTCATGTGTAGTCTTGCTAGTGGAACCAGGAGGATGCAGGATGCCATGTAACCCAGGGCCTGTAGGAAACTCCTTGCAGTCATCTGGGTGAGCTTTGCTAAACTTTTGCAGTAATGGGTTAACTTCTTTTGCTTGTCTTCTGTCAGGTAAGCCATTTGAGAGGCTGTGTCTAGTTTTGCTCCTAAGAAGGTTATTTGCTGGGATGGCTGAAGTCTTGACTTTTGAAAGTTGACTGTGTATCCCAGAGCCTGTAGCAAGTGTATGACATAATTCAAGTTTTTTGTCAAAGTTAGTTTGTTGTCCGCTTGTATGAGGCAATCGTCCAGGTACGTGTAGATTTGAATCCCCTGGAGCCTGCAATGAGTAATTACTGATGCCAGGCATTTCGTGAATACTCTGGGCACAGTAGATAAGCCAAATGGCAATGCTGAGAATTGATAATGCTCTGGCCCTGCAAGAAATCTGAGGTATCTTCTGCAGCTGTGTCTGATAGGGACATGCAGGTATGCCTCCTTGAGGTCCAGAGTAATCAGCCAAGACCCCTTGCCCAGCATGGGAAGGAGTTGCTGTAGAGTCAGCATTTTGAACTTTGGTACTATGAGGAAAGTGTTATGCGGACAAGTCCAGTATTGGTCTCCATTGACTTTCTTTTCTTGGAACAAGGAACAGTCTTGAATAAAACCCCTGGCCTTGTTCTTGTTGTGGTACTTTTTCTATTGCTTTTATCTGTGCAAGCAGAGAAATTTTCTTTATAGCCTCTGCCCTCTGATTTTGTGGAAGGTTTGGCATGCCTTGTTTTCTTGGCAAAGTGTGGAAGTGGAACCTGTAACCGTGGTCTATAATGTCCAAAATCCATTTGTCTGTTGTCAGTTTGTGCCAATTTTTTGAAAACAGAGATAACTTTCCGCCCAAAGGAGCCTCTGTCTGCTCCTTGGTTAGCGGAACTAGAGGAAAGTCATTGAGATTGTCCCTATGGGCAGGAGAAACCCCTGTGTCACTTCTTTGGTTTGTTGGTTGCCATTGTCGCCCCTGTAGGATCCTCTGTATTGGCCTCTTCCTCGGCCACGCCTGTTTTGCCCCTTTGTGATCTTTCAGGATTAGGAAAGGACCAGTTTTTAGAAGGCCAGTTCCTGCTGAATCTGGGCTGAACCTGAAGGAAATCTTTACTGTCTGAACTGACTTGGCTTTTTCCTCAATGGACTTTAACACATCTTTAGCATTAGCACCAAAAAGCTTATTCTTTTCCAAGGGTGCGTCAAGAAGTTTTGCCTTAACATGATCTGGTAAGGGTTGTTCTTTCAACCATGCATGTCGAATGACCGCCCTGTCATAGCTGCCCTACATGAAGCCTCCAATGCATCATATCCACACTGTAGAAAGTGATTGCTAACCTGTTGAGCATTATGCACAGTCTCCTGCAAAAACTTCCTATCTAAGGGTTCAGGGGAGGCCAAAGTTTTCTGTAAATCATCTAACAGGAAATCCTGATATTGAAACATGTGAAAGAGACAATTGAGAGCTCTCATAGATAAAGTAGTGGAGTTGTAAACCTTCTTCCCCCATCTCTCTAAGGACCTTGCTTCCCTGTTAGAAGGCAAAGGATTTTTGGAGGTGGTAGCTGAAACCCCTTTAGGCCCCTGGGAAATTGTTTCTAAATCAACAGCATGGGCCTTAAAGAAATGAGAATGGGGTTCTGGAACCCTATAGTATCTGTCAGGCTTGGCAGGGGCAGGAGGAAGAGTATCAGGGGTAACACTGGAGTCAGAATACAAATCATCCAAAACATCAAGCACAGCAGGTATAGCTAAGGGTCTGTGCTGGGGCTTTTTAAGGAAGGTTCGAAGGCGCTTTCTGGAATCAGAATATTCCTGGCCTTGCCACTTGAAATGCTCCCTCATGGAATGCAGAACTTCCCCAAAAGAAATATCCTCAGGAGGGGAGGCTGAGGTAATGGAGTCCTCTGCATCTGAATCCTCATAGGTCTGGAAGGGCTCTTCCTGGCTTTCAGAGTGAACAGAGTCCTCAGAATCTTCATCTGAAGGGAGAGGGTCAGGGGTTTCAACCCTGGGCCTTTTGTCAGGAGGAGGCTGGGATCCTCTCTCAGGATGGGCCTGGGAACCTCTGATCAGGGAAATTAAATCTGCTGCCATAGACATGATTTGTGTTTCAGGAGTAGGCTGAGGTAAGGTTTTAGCAGTAAGATGCTTGGACTTGCTGGCTGCCTTAGCACGTGTGTAGGCCTTGATAGACATGGACATGGGAGGCCTAGCTGCTCCACGTGCAGGAGTGACCTTATCAACAGCAATGGTCTCGGGCATTTCCTCGGTTTCGGTATCCGGAGGAAAATCAATAACTGGCATCGGAGGCATTGGTAAAGCAGTGTCTTCGGTTCGGAGCGGTGGAATAACCGACTCAGAGGGAACCGGGGCACTCGTGGTTAGTTTTGTCATGGTGTCGGTGGAAGACGCGGGCCGAGGATGTCGGTCCCGGTCTTTTCGTTTCTTAGGAGTCTGCGTTGTCGGTTGTTCCGACGGCATTGTATAATGAAATTTGTCGCCGAAGAAATCTTCTGTGAACTCCGCCCGGCGCCTGAGAGTGCTCTTATTGAAGCGAGCACAGGCGACACAGGCCGAGACGTCGTGGTCTGGGCCAAGGCAAGGGAGGCAGTAAGAGTGGAAATCCTTATGAGGTATTTGTTTACCACAAGACAAACAATTATTTACTTTTTCAGTAATTTCTGACATCGGCTGAGGCAAGAAAAGGTCCTAACGGGTACTTAGCTTTTGATGACTTCGGTTTCAAGAATACAGGAGCTGACCGACCGGCACTTGCGAACTGCTTCTGCTTCGGGCACCGCGCAGCAAGAAAGACTGAAGAAGATGGCGTCGGCTGATGCTTATATACTCCAGCCGCCCTGACGTCGGAGAGAAATGCGACATCAGCCGACGTCGGACCCAGACTTTGGAATCCGGCCGACCGAGGGCTGCCTGAGGCAGGACAACCCATATATTATGACTGCAGTTGCATTCTTGAAGGACATCTGTACTATGTTCATCATGTTAGCCTGCTGCAGTCAACACACTTGGGTAGAATCCCAAAGCTAAGGATGGGAGGTGGAGTCAAACAAGGTTAGAAGAGGCTAGAAGGCCATGCAAAACTGCAGTGGCGAAGCCAGCTCTATTCTTAGAGTAAAGAGTTAAGTGGTAATGTTTGGTGAAGGTGTGTACTGAACTCCAAGTTGCAGCTTCCAGAATATCCTTGGTTGGCACCCCCCTGAGGAAGGCTGTAGATGTAGCTGCTGCCCTGGTAGCGTGGGGCCTTATGCTAGCAGGAACTGGTTTTCCATGGTGGGTGTAGCAAAAACGTATGCAATGTCCTATCCATTTGGAAATGGTCTGTTTTGAGATAGCCTTTCCTTGTGATGCTGTAGCATAGGATACAAAAAGCTGGTCAGATTTTCTGAAAACCTTAGTTTTATCCAAGTAGTAACTTAGCTGCCTGTCAATGTCCAAGGAATGTAGGAGTCTTTCTCCTTTGTTCTGTGGATTTGGAAAGAAGGTGGGTAAATGGATGGTTTGATTTAGAGCCACACTGGATACCACCTTAGGCATAAAGGAGGGGTTAGTTCATAGAGAAACTATCTTGATGAAAAATGAGGAAAGGCTCTACTGCCATTAGTGCCTGAAGCTCTGAAACTCTTCTCGCTGAAGTAATTGCTAGAAGCAGGGCAGTCTTCCATGATATAAACTTTAAGTCAGCTGAGAAAGCTGGCTCAAAGGGAGGTAGCGTAAGTTTTTCCAGAACAAAGTTGAGGTCCCAAGTAGGTGATGGTGCTCTCCTGGGAGGCCTAATGTTTTTGGCCCCTCTGAGAAACTGCCTTAGGAGTGGATGTGAAAATAAGGGAGGATCCGTGTTGTGAGCTGAAATAGCTGAGGTGTGGATTTTAATAGATGAAAAAGAAAGCCCTTTGTGTAACATCTCAGTTAAATATTGCAGAATCTGAGGTATGTCAGGCTGAAGGGTATTTTGGCCTTTAGCTTGGTTCCAGACGCAAAACCTTTTCCATTTGTCTGAATAGGCTTTCTTGGTGTTGGGCCTCCTGGCCTCCAGAATAACATCCATAACAGCTTGTGAGAGAGGAGCTGGCTGGTTGCTTAGGTGATTTGCCATGCAGCCAAGTTTAAGGTTTTGAGCTGGCTGTGTAGAATCTGATTGTCTTGCTGTGTGAGCAGATGGGTAATTTGTGGTAGAATCCATGGTGGGCCCTGGGTCATATTCCTTAATAGTGGGTACCAGTGCTGGCGTGGCCAGTCTGGGGCAATGAGTATCATTCGGGGTCTCTCCATCCTGACTTTCAGCAGCACCTTTGTGAGAAGGGATAATGGAGGAAAGGCATATACTGTCAGCATTTTCCAAGTGAATGAGAGTGCGTCCACTTTCCAAGCTTGATGGTGAAAAGTCCTTGTGCAAAATTTTGTTAGTTGATAGTTTTGGGAGCTGGCAAACAGGTCTATGTCTGGGAGCCCCCATTTTTGAGTTATCATTGCAAATACTTGTGGATCCAATTTCCACTTGTGGGGATCCATGATGTTTCTGCTTAGGTAGTCTGCCAATGTGTTCCTTTTTCCTGACAGGAATTGAGCTTCTAATTGAACTTGGTAAGCCAGTGCTGTGTTCCACAAGGTCATTGCTTGCCTGCATAGAGGGTAGGAGTGTGTACCCCCTTGCTTGTTTATGTACCACATTACTGTGGTGTTGTCTGTCCTTATGATAAGCTGTCCTGGATGTAAGAGGTCCTTGAAGGCTGACAGAGCATTTTGTACAGCTAGCATTTCTTTTTGATTGATGTGCAGATTCCTTTGATCTGCAGTCCATATGCCTTGAATGCACCGTCCTGCCATGTGCACCCCCCAGGCATAGTCCGATGCATCTGTTGTCATAGTTTGCCTGGCTGGGGGTAAGGTGAAAGGCTGACCCTTGTTGAGGTGACATGCCTGTGACCACCATAGAAACTCCTGTTGAAGGCAGGGAATGAGAGGTATCATTGTTTCCAAGCTGTGGCTGTGTTAAGTCCATACGCTTTTTAGGTACCACTGTAATTTCCTCATATGTAGTTTTGCAAATTGTATTAGTAGTATGCAAGATGCCATGAAGCCCAAGGCCTGCAGAATTTTTCTTGCAGGGAGTTGGGTCTTTGTTGCCATTGCTCTGAAGTACTGAGTTAATTGTAGTTGTTTGTCTGGCGTCAGATAAGCCATCTGGGCCGTTGTATTCAAGCTGGCACCCAGGAATATCAGAGTTTGTGAGGGCACTAGTTTTGATTTCTTTTCGTTTACTGTGTACCCTAGGCAACTTAGAAGATGTTTTTCAAAAGCCAGGTGTTGTAAGAGAATGTCCTTGCTTTCTGCTTGGATGAGGCAGTCGTCCAGGTATGGGAATATTTGAATTCCTCTTTGTCTGCAGTATGCAATTACTGGTACCAGGCATTTTGTGAAGACCCTGGGTGCAGTAGATAAGCCAAAGGGCAGTGCAGAGAATTGGTAATGGGTTGAACCTGCAATGAAACTGAGGTATCTTCTGCAATTTTGTCTGATAGGGACATGCAGGTATGCCTCCTTGAGGTCCAACGTTACTAGCCAAGCTGTCTTGCCCAACATGGGAAGAAGCTGCTGTAGTGTTAGCATCTTGAATTTGGGTACTTGCAAGAAGGTGTTTAAAATTGAAAGGTCCAGAATGGGTCTCCAAGCATTGTCCTTTCTGGGGACTCGAAAGAGCCTTGAGTAAAATCCTTGGCCTTGCTCCTGTGTAGGTACCAGTTGAATGGCTCTCATGTCCATGAGAGCTGTAGTTTGTTTTTGTGTCTCTGCCCATTGATTTTGTGGCAGGTTTGGCATTCCTTTTATCCTTGGCAAGGTGTGGAAATGGAATCTGTATCCTTGTGAGATAATGTCTAGGACCCATTTGTCCTTTGTGACGATGCGCCAGTTGTCTGCAAAAAGTGCTAATTTTCCTCCCAAGGGAGCTGCCAAGAGAGTTTTGCTTGGCAGTTTGAGGTTTAAGTCATTGTGTTTGCCTTCTAGTAGTTTGGGGCCTGTCTTCTCCTCCCTTCTGTGTTGCAGTGCCCCATTGGCGAGGTTTGTAAGGAATTTGTGCTTGTCCTCTGCCCCTTGGGCTCCTGTATTTACCCCTCTGTGGTCTGTCAGAAGCTGGAAAGGACCAATTTTTTGTTGGCCAATTTCTGCTGTAGCGTGGGGGCTGTACCTGTAAGAAATCTTTGACCGTCTGCATAGATTTTGCCTTATCATCCATTTTCTTTAAAACCTCCTCTGCTTTAACCCCAAATAAGACATCCTGCTGTAAGGGTGCATCTAGTAACCTTGTTTTAACATGATCAGGCAGAGATTGTTCCTTTAACCAAGCATGCCTACGTATAACAGACCCAGTAACAGCTGCTCTAGAGGAAGCTTCCAAGGCATCAAAACCACATTGTAAAGTATGTTTGCCCACCTGTTCAGCTGCATGCAACAGATCCTGCATTTCCTTGAATTCAGACTGTTGAGGGTGCGTGCCCATCTTTTGTTTTATTTGAGACATTAGGAATTGCTGGTATTTAAGCATGTGAAATTGACAATTTAGTGCTCTCATAGCTAGAATAGCTGAGGTGTAAACCTTCTTCCCCCACCTATCTAATGCTCTGGAGTCCCTTTCAGAGGGTATAGGATTTTTAGCCATAGAAGCCTTAGCCCCTTTGGGAACCTGGGAGATTGTCTCTGGATCAGCAACAGGGCTTTTGTATAGGAATTTGTGTGAGTCAGGCACTCTATAGTATCTATCTGGTTTGGCTGGAGCAGGAGGCAGAGAATCTGGATTTAGACTAGATTCTAAGAAAACATAATCCACAATGTCTAAAACTGGGGGGATAGCAAGTGGTCTGTGCTGGGGGAGTAAAAGAAACTCTCGGAGCCTTTTCTTTGAGTCGGAGTAGTCCTGATCTTCCCAGTGGAAATGTTCCCTCATGGTATGCAAGGTCTCCCCAAAGGAATAATCTTCAAGGGGAGAAGCTGAGGGAATGGAGTCTTCCGCATCAGAATCTTCGTAAGGAGGAAAGGAGTAATCCTGTTCCTCAGGGGAGCCTGAGGAAACAGACACTTGATCAGAGGAGGCATAATCCTCCTCTTGTCTAGGCCTTTTGTCGGGGGGGGGGGTTGGGAACCCCTGATCAAAGAAATTAAATCTTCAGCCATTTTAAGCATCTGTTTCTTAGGCATAGGGCCTTGACCTGGAGACTGAAGTGTAGTCTTTTTTGGTTTTAGAGGAGTCTTAAGCTTAGCATAAGATTTTATGGTGAGAGTAGTCGGTCTGAAGACACCTTCAGAAACCGAAGGTGTTTCTACATCACCGGCTTCTCCTACTGCAATGTCATCTGTAGGGCATAAAGAAAATGGCTGCATCAGCCTAGAACTCTCTGCTAGAGAATCCGAAGCGGTCTGGGGATCCAATTCATCGGTAGCCAGGGGCTGCGTAGACGCCTCACTGAAAACCAGAGAACCGGCGACCGGCCCAGCCGAGGGCTCGGAGTCTGGCTTGGATCTAGGCTGCCTTTCTTTATCTTTGCATTTTTTTGCACGCCGGTAGTCGGTTGCTCCGACAGCATAGTGTAATTAAATTTCCTACCGAAGTAGTGTTGTGCGAAATCAAAGCATCGCTTTATAGTTCGCTTATTGAACCTAGCACAAAACCGACAACCAGTGACATCGTGGTCTGGGCCTAGGCAAGGTATACAAAAAGAATGAAAGTCCTTATGAGGTATTTGCTTCCCACAAGAAATGCAATTGTTAACTTTTTCTGACATCGGACTGAGGCAAGAAAAGGTTCCCCAACGGGGTACTTAGCTTTGAAGACTTCGGACTGAAACTCGATTCGAAAATCTCAGGTGTCGGCCGACTGGCACTTGCGAACTGCTTCTGGCACCGCGCGGCAAGAAAGACTGAAGAAAATGACGTCGGATGCCTCTCATATACCCCTGGTGCACTGATGTCAGGGAAGAAGCGACAGCAACCGACGCCGGACCAAGACTTTGGAATTCGGGCCAACTGCGGGACCGCCTGACGGCAGGATAACCCAAATGTGATGACTGCAGCAGGGTAACAAGATGAACATCGGCAAACAAAATACATTTTCATCTATATATGTTTATAAATTTAGTCAAAGTGTTCAGGCCAAAAATCTGTTCATGAATCCTGATGTCCTTAAGCATATGTAAAAGATCCAGTCATCAACCCAGCTGCAAAGCAGACTTTTAAACTGAAAAAGGCTACCTGAAGCATAATGTGGAAATGTAACTTTTTACACATTACTGCAATTATTTGAGTTATGTAGGAACTCATTAGCTTAGCAGAGTTTAATGTTAAAGTAAAGTGGAGATTCTTGTGTCTAAATGTGGTTGAGTCTGTACTCATGTCCATGTCCATGCTAAAAATGCAGTAAATCATCATTAAACACCTTAAATACAAAAATATATTTACTAATGTAATAGTGGTAACTGATAGCAAAAGCTTTAATTTCATACATCTGTGATAGTAATTCAGGTGTTTCACTGATAGTATACATGTTTTACATATGTATGTATGTATGCAATATATATATATATATATATATATATATATATATATATATATATATATATATATATATATATATATATATATATAAAAAATATATGGGTCCCCTTCACATGGTTGTCATTTCAAAATGTCGAAGACCATATGGTCGAGACCAAATGATCGACATTAAAAATGTTGACCATGCGGAACCAGCATCTGTGCAAACAGTGCAGAATGGAAAGATTTCCATCTTCCGCACTGTAATGCAATCTCGGAGTTGGTATATTTAAGTTCTGGAGGATGTAGGGGGCGGCGGAAGGTAAGATTTTGTTTCTTTCTTTCTTTTTTTTTTTTTTTTTAATATGGTCGACATTTCGAATGTCAATCATATGGTCTCGGCCATATTGTTTTCAACATTCTGAAATGTCGGGCATATCAAGTAGACCAATACACACACACACACACACACACATTATATATATATATATATATATATATACATACATACATATACGTATATATACATGTATATACATATAAGTCTGTTTATACGTACATATACACACACACACACACACACACATATATATATATATATATATATATATATATATATATATATATATATATAGACATATATATGTCTGTGTGTGTATGTAGCAAGTTTTTTTGGTAATGATTACAGTATCTGTAGCATCTGAAATTCAAATGTGCAAGTTAACTTACTATAACAGCAGATGTTTGAATGATCATGGTTTATATCCTGCCAAGGATATAACAGCCATCCAGTTCCATATCTTCAGGAGCACCTTCCATGTGCCCAAACTGTCAAGCAGTTTTGGCACCAAGCCCTTCAGAGCTTTCCTACCAGTAGAGAAAAGGAGACTGAGGCCATAAAATACAATGCTAAGAACTACAAAAAAAATAAATGTCCACATCCTAGTATAAAAAACACACCAAAAAACAAGGGGGATGGAGAGAGGGAGCAGCTACTGCAGCAGTGATCATTCAAACAACTACTGTTATAGGAAGTTCAACTTACGCAACTGTACTATGTTCATCATATTGATCACCGCTGAAGTAGCCCTTAGGTATATGGGTAGATTTACCACAACTAACGGCATTCGGGAGGTGGAAAGAGAAGAGTCCAGGAATCCCTGGAGAGTGGTCCTAGTACAGCTTGATCTGGACCTAGAGAAGGAATCAAGCTTAAAACTATGAACCTATAAAATGAATTTAAAATGGGTGGTGAAAGCCAAACACACTCTGGCTAGGCTTATAAATGCCCTAGGGCAAATAGCCTAGTATGAACCTATGAACCTATGAACCTATAAAGTATGTACAGAGGACCAAGTCACTGCTTCTAGAACAAGTCTAGAATCCAAACCTTTCCAAAAAGCCACAGATGAAGAAAAGGCCCTGGTAGAGTGGGCCTTGACCATACCTGGAATATTTTTTTTTATGGTGAGTACAACAAAAGGTAATGCTTTATTCAACCATTTAGAAATAGTCTGTTTTGTTACAGGCTGCCCATCTTCTTACTTTCACAGAAAATGAACAACTGATCCAAAGATCTGAAAGATTTAGTTCTGTCAAGACAGTACCAGAGTTGTCTGTGGACATTCCAAGTATGAAGCACCCTTTCTCCCTCTTTTTAGGTTCAGGGGGAAAAATGGGCAGACAGTCTGGCTTTAAGCAAACTCGGATACCACTTTAGGCATGAAAGAAGGATTAGTTCTCAAGAAACCCTTTTGCTATGTACAATGAGACAGGGTGACTCACCATAAGAACTTTAAACTCAGCTTCCCTTCTTGCAGAGGTCAGAGAAATCAGCAAAACTGTTTTCCGTGTTAATAACCCTAAGTCAGCCAGATCAGGTGGTTCGAATGGAGAAAGTGTCAGCTTCTCCGGCACAAAATTAACATCCCAAGGAGGGGCCACCAGTAGACCTCTTATGCAAAACCCGTTTTAAGAACATTCTGATATGAAACTGCACTGAAAGAGGAGGATCCATGGGCAGACATGCTGAAATGGCTAATAAATTAACCTTGATAGAGAAATCAGAAAGGCATAAGATTGTAACTCTCACAAATACTGTAAAATTAGAGAACAAATAACCCTGAATAGGTGCTGGTTATGTTGTTGGCACCAACTAAAAACCTTTTTCCATCTGGTTATACACAATTTTCCAATAGCAGGCTTCTTAGTCTTCATTAGTATCTGCTGCACATTCTCAGCAAACAGGTGCCTAAAAATAATTAAGACCCTATCATCTAGACAGTCAGGTGAAGATGATTCATGTCAGGGTGACTCAAACACCTTTATTCTCTTCCGAGTAGATCCAGTCCGTGAGGAAGCTTGTGGTAATTGCCCCTGGCCATTTCCAAAAGAAGGGAGAACAACTGCTGCCTGGGTCAGAAGGGAAGGGATTCCTTCAGACTCTTCAGAAGTACCCTGGATATTAGTGGAAGGAGTGGAAAAGCATACAGGAACATTCCGGTCCAAGGAAAAGAAAAAAAAAGCATATGTCTTTCAGGCCTTCTTGCATGGAGTCCTGGAATAGAATCTTGACAATTAATTGTTCAGAGAGGAGGCAAGAGGTTTAACTGAGGAGTTCCCCACAGATGGATAAAATCACTGAGGGACACTGATCTAGTTTCCATTCATGAGGGTCTACCCTGGTCCTGCTACATTTGTCTCCCACACAATTTTTATCAGACATAATGTTAGATGCCTGTAGAGTGAGACTGTGCTGTGAAACTATATCTCAAGCCCAGAAATCAAAAGATAATTGAGACAGTTGAGTGCCTTGATTAGGGTTAGCTTCTCCTTGATATTTATGTGCTTGCATCTATCCTTGGTGTCCCACACCCCTTCAGGTTTATCTATACTGACACTGCTGTCCAAGCAAAATGTGAAGTGTGTGTGGTGACTGACTGCTTTGAAGCAAGGGAGGGAGAAGTGGAGACCTGGATTTAAGGATATCTGTTGCCTCCACCAAAAGATTTCTTTTATAACAAACCCCAACCCTGGGATTTGAAAACATAAAGGGTGTTGATGCTAGGACCTAAGAGATTTCAGATACCGCTTTATCTTTCTCATGTGGAGTCACTTGCAAGGGGTATTGTGAGAATCATGGATGCTATGATACCCAAAATCCTGAGGTATTCCCTCTCAGTGACCGAAGTCAGAGTAGAAAACCTTAGAAATAGAGCTAAATAAAATCTAATGTTTTCTGTAGAAGAAAAGCTCTTTGAACTGAGGAGTCTAACTGATATTCCAGGAACACAATCATGTGTGAGGAACTGAAGAAAGACTTTTAAATGTACTCTTGGAATGCCAGCTTGTGTAAGAGATCTCTCACCAACAGAGAGATTCCTGACACTGAAAAAGACTCTGTGAAGATAAGCAAGTCATCTAAATTTGGAAACATGTGGATACCCTGTAGCCTGCAATGATTACAGCTGTAGCTAGACACTTTGTGAACATTCTTGTTGCAGTGGACAGTCCAAAGGTAAGGCAGAGATCTAATAATGTGATCCAGACACACAAAACTTGAAGAAACGTCTGAAGCCTGGATGAATAGGAATGTGATGATAATCATCTTTTAAGTGGAGAATGACGAATGACCCCATGGAAAGGAGGAATTTCTTCCCACTGCCATCTGGAACCTTGCTGAATGATTTTCAAAACCCACTTATCTGAAACAATCTGTTACCAAAGAGAAAAAAATGAAGATTCAGACTTTCTGGAAGAAAAAAGGGACCAGGGTGGCAAGGGATCACAAGGTCTCAAAGACTAATCCAGACTTGTTGGACTCTCTTCGATTTTGACAGGTTCGAGATTTATTTTGGAACCCCCTTAAGATTTCTTCTTAATCTTCGGTTTACATGAATTTTGTTAAGACTGTTTATTCCTTTTTTGTAAAAAAAAAACACTGTTGATCACCTCTGCAGCAGAGGGGTCAAACATTAAATCTCCACACAAGGGAAAATTTAAAATTTCATTTTAACATCATCTGGGAAGTTCTGGGAATGCAGCCATGAAAACTTCCTCTAAGCAATACCAGTGGCCACAGACTTGAAAGAAGTATCAGCAGAGTAATATAAACTCACTGCAACCAATGAGTAGTGACCCGAGTAACAGAAGAAACTAAGTTATTTAATGTATATTTTTCCTCACAAGAAGAAACTGCAGAAAATACTTTCCTCATATTTTCACAATTTGCAAGAACAAACGTTAGCATATGAGCCTAACAATTCAAAATTCTGAAAATCAAAGTTATAGAAGTATACACTTTTTTCCCATACCTAGCAATAATTTTCTCATCTTTATCTGAAAAAGTAAAACCGGAATTAAATAAGTACTTAGCAGCTGTGGGATCAACTAAAGCTATAGTTGCTGGGTCAGGTTTGGGAATAGTGTATAAAAACTTAAAAGACTGAGGAAATTTATACATCCTATCTGTATTTTAGGGGCAGCTGGCTGACTATTAGGAAAACTGCAGGTAAGTACTATATACCTCATCTAAAGCAGACAGAACAGGAGGAATGGGTGTAAGTTCTGGAAAATCCTTCTGTAACAACTTGTAGTACTTTCTGAGGGACTGAGAAACCTCAGTGTCCTCCCACTGAAAACAGTGGCATATTCTAGCAATAGTCCCAGGAAAAGAAACCAAGCTCTCCTGAATCTGAATCAGAAATCTGAATGGAGAAAACTGTATTCATCCCTGCATCTTCCTGTTCAGATTCAGAATCTGGAAGCCTTCTTTCTTTAACCAGAAACTAGTTTACAAGGACCAATAGCCTAAATTAAACCCTGAGCCAGACCCAGTAAATTACTCCTATCCAAAGAAATTTGAGGATAAGTAGAAACATGCTTGGTTTTCAGTTTCTTTTTGACAGGAAAAATAGGCCCAGCCATGTTACTAATGGCAGTAGCTGATTCCCCATGGATGGGCACAGCATTCTGACATTACAGGGAAACTCCCCTGTTCCCGCTCCCAAGACCAACAACAGTGGCTCTCCCTTGCCCACTGAGGGGATCCCAACAGCCACAGAGGTCATGGTTAACCCTCAGTCTATAGCAGATATAAGTGCTACATCAGAGAGATCCGGGGTAAAAGATGAACTGTCTGAGGTACAGCAAATAGCCACAGCAGAATCACCCACCTGTGGCTGAGACAAACTGCTAGCCTGCTGTAGTGGCAAAGGCTGTTTGAATTTTTCTTTTTGTGTCTGGAAGAAGGACTGACTGTTGGACCATTAGTCGATTCCATGATTAATCTGAAATGATGTCACTGTCCCAGGAAAAACAAGCTGCAGTTGCCAGTAAACACACTACCAATCCACAAAAGTTACCTTTTGACATAAAAAACACAGCAAAAAATACTTTAAAACACTATTCCAGCTCCACAAAAGAAAAATGAACACAATTTCTCCACAGAAGAAAAATGTTTTCAATTATGTTACACTACTTCTAAAGTGACAAAAAAGTGCTCTGTTTAAAACTAGGTTACAATGTTGAGACAGCCAGTTAAAACACAAAACTCTGAGATTTAAAATAACTTTCCTGAAAAGGAAAGTAAAAAAACATCAACAAAATAAAGAAAATGAAATGTTTTTCCTCCAAAGAGAACTTAGCTGCCCAGCAAAGGAAAGCACAAACCATTAATCATGTGATCTTACTAATTATATATGATTCTTGAATGAATGTGCATTTTATTTCTGAAGAAGTTGCTTGATTTGAGCAACGAAACGCGCTTAAAATAAACACATTCTTGTGGATTTCTGCTGCAGTTCGTGGGCTTTTGTTTCGGTTTGCTTTTGATTTATATTGTTGGAAAGCACAAACCAACCATCAATCCTTGAAAGCCTCAGAGGAGCATAGTTTTCATTGGCTGTAAAGCTCTGAAGGGCTTTGCACCCAAACTTGTCTTTTAGTCAGCTCAGCTTGAGCTACTTGACAGTATGGGCACGTGAAGCTTTGGAAGCTGGCTGGCTGTTATATCCTTGGCAGGCTATAACCCATATAGCTAAGCATACTGCAGGAGTGATCAATATGATGAACATCTATTTGTAACTGTATAAATATAAAAAATGAACAATCTGTCTCATTCCAACTTCACCACCACTACTGTTGAGGAAAAAATAAAAAACAGAGAAACTAGTGGTCTTAAAATTTTACTGATGAGCTCAGTCACAATAATTTCCAAAATCATGAAACTCAGGTAGTGTAATAATACCTAGTAAATACCCATACATGGTGTATTAGTGTGGATAAAATCTAAGGTAACAGCTCAGAAAAAAAAAAATGTCAGTGTTTTCCACAAAAAAAAAAATGTCATGACAGTTTTCATGTTTACAGAGCTGAAAACATGTTTATACAATGAAATCTAGTAGAAAAAACATAGAAAAAACAGTGGACGAATTAAACTAGTAATGTATAAAAGTGTAAATTCAAAACGCACATTTTTTTTATACTACTATTACCATATAGTATTGGTATGATTCTCCCATTTACCATACTGGTGGACGCTCATGCACACACCTGCACACTTTTATACTGTACT
Source organism: Protopterus annectens (assembly GCF_019279795.1). Taxonomy (NCBI): domain Eukaryota; kingdom Metazoa; phylum Chordata; order Ceratodontiformes; family Protopteridae; genus Protopterus; species Protopterus annectens. Next base: position 390,981,830 of record NC_056735.1, on the reverse strand, counting down.
AGTATACTTCATCCAATGTTTGCTGTATTCTTTTTTCTGTTAATTACTTAGTTTTTTGTGCACACGAATACACATGAATGGATATTTACTAGATATCATTAGACAGATGTACTTTGAATATTATTATAAATACTGAAATAAAAACAACTTTGCAAGATTTATAGGTTCGTAGGTAGGTACTAGGCTATTGGCCCAAGGGCCTACGTAAGCCTAGCCAGCAAGGTACCATAGCTTATGCCACCCAAGAAAGTTATTTTCCTGTGCCACTGTCCAGCAGAGACACAGAAGTGATCCCTGGGGTGTATTTCCTATTTCCCATCCACTTATCAAGATTTTTCTTGAAGAGTGTTAATTAAGAACTTTGCTTGACATAGATGGGTAGCTTGTTCCAGAGTATCGGAAGCCTCTGGGACAGGAATCTATCCCTCCAGCATGTCTCGTTTATTGTGGTGACAAGGTTTAGGTCCCTAGAGCGTGTAGCTTGGAGGGATTGTGATTTCTTTAGGTGTAGCATGTCCAACAGTTCTGGGTTTGACATAGCTTTATATGTTAGGCAGAGATCACCTCGGAGTAGGCGATATGCTATGGAGTAAAGCTGGAGTTTTTTGAGGCGGTCAGTGTAGGGCATTTGTTTGAGGCCAGTAAACCTCTTTGTGAGGTACTTCTGTGGTCTTTCCAGCTGCTGCATATGTCTTGTGAGGTACATTCCAAAAGGAGCGTTGTACTCTATAATGGGTCTAATGAGTGACGAGTAGAGGGGGACAATGACCTCTTTTTTCCTGGATGAGAAGCCTTTTATGATGAGGTGTGCCACGTAGAAGGACTTCCTGACTACTGTGGCGATGTGACTATCAAAGGAGAGACTACTGTCCACATGGGTCCCAAGGTCTCTTATCACGCATTCGATGTTAAGTAGATTGCTGCCTATATGGTAGTTCATGGGTACAGAATTTTTACCAAAGGGGATGACACTGCACTTTTTGGCATTGAGCTTGAGGCCATGGCTCTGACACCAGGCATCTGTCTCAGTGAGGCCTTTCTGTAGGATGTTCACATCATTTGGGGACTTGACTATGGTTCCTAGTTTGCAGTCATCTGCGAACTTCATCAGCCAGAGGCCTTCTGTGTTAGCCTGTCCCAGGACGGAACCCTGTGGCACTCCACTAGTCACTGCCTTGAGGTCAGATTTGGAGTCTGCAACTTTTACAGTGTGGATTCTGTCAGTGAGCCAGTTGGCAATGAGAAGTTATGTACTTACCATAACGTTCCATGTTAGTTGTCTTCTTCTCGCCTTCTTTCTTGCTGGATGGGTTTGGAGACGAACCTCGGCTCCGATTCGGCCTATTACTAAAGCTCGAGAGCTATTTTTACCGTCTTGAGGCTATCCTATGTCCCATAATGCTAGGTGTCATATACCCAGATCTCGTTTGATAGCTAACACTATGGACATACATGTCCCCACCATGACAGAGAATATATATCTACCTCTATATATCTAAGCTCTTGTATATACATACATATATAAAACTCTTATAAGTGTTACCAAGAAAAGGAAGAAAGGTACCTAAGGAGATAACTCTCATGAAAACACATCACAGGAGATACTCTCGGTCTTGCCAGGCTGGGGGGATGGAGGGTGGGATGCAAGAAAGAAGGCGAGAAGAAGACAACTAACATGGAACGTTATGGTAAGTACATAACTTCTCAATGTTAAGTTGTCAATCTCGCCTTCATTCTTGCTGGATGGGACAGCGTCCCTAGCACCTTAGTCCTGGGTGGTTAAATGGAACAGACTCTTGAGTACAGTGGAACCAAAATCAGCCCGACTTCTAGAGGTCATGTCCAGCTTGTAATGAGAAATGAAGGTATGAGGAGAGGCCCATGTGGCCGCTGCACAAATGGAATCCATTGACAATCTTGCCTGAAAGGCTACTGAAGAAGCTAATGCTCTGGTTGAATGAGCTCTGGGCTTAATAGGGAGCTCTTTATGCCTCAATTGGTAAATCAACATGATAACAGAGGTCAACCACCTGGACAAGGTTTCTTTGGAAACTGGCAGGCCTTGCTTCCCTTCCGCATAAGACAGGAAGAGCTGTTCTGATTTCCTCGTCTGCTTGGTTCTATCCAGGTAGAAGCGTAATTGACGGTGAATGTCCAGACAATGTAACTTCCGTTCAGACCTATTGGTATAAAGTGGGAAGAAGACAGGAAGATCGATGGTCTGATTCAGATTTTTTTCAGAGAGTACTTTGGGTAAAAAGTACGGATTCGTCCTAAGTGACACTCTATCTTTGTGAAAAGCAAGGTAAGGAGGGCGAACACAAAGAGCTTGAAGTTCCGATACCCTTCTCGCTGAAGTGATGGCTACTAAGAAAGTACAGTTTTGTACCTACCATAAATGTAGATGTTCAAGTGTTCACCCTGCTGCAGTCATCACACTTGGGTTATCCTGTCGTCAGGTGGTCCCGCAGTCGGCCGGAATTCCAAAGTCTTGGTCCGGCATCGGTTGCTGTCGCCTCTTCCCTGACGTCAGTGCGCCAGGGGTATATATAATGCAACCAACGCCATTTTCTTCAGTTTTTCTTGCCCCAGATGTCAGGTGCCCCCAAAAAGGTGGTCAGAATTAGTACCAAATGGAGTGACCACTGTACAAACACAAAATCCCTTCAGCTGTAAGCAAATACATCAGTAAGGCATAGAAGAGATTTAGCCAGTAGATCAGAGAGGATGGAGGGAGGGTAACCTGGACTGCAGCAGGGTGAACACTCGAACATCTACATTTATGGTAGGTACAAAACTGTACTATGTTCATCGTGTTACCCTGCTGCAGTCATCACATTTGGGTTGAATCCCAAAGCTAAGGTAGGGGGGAGGTATCATAGAGGGTTAGTGGAGGCAATAAGACCCTGCAGAACTGCAGTGGCGAAGCCCGCCCTGGACTTAGAGTAAAGAGGTAAGTGATAGTGTTTGGTAAAGGTGTGTACTGAACTCCAAACTGCAGCTTCTAAAATTTCCTTGGTTGGAACCCCCCTGAGAAAGGCTGTAGAGGTAGTTGTTGCCCTGGTAGACTGGGATCTAATGGTAGCAGGAACTGGTTTCCCATGATGGGTATAGCAGAAACGTATGCAATGACCTATCCATTTAGAAATGGTTTGCTTAGATATAGCCTTCCCTTGAGAAGCTGTAGCATAGGATACAAAGAGCTGGTCAGTTTTTCTGAAAGCCTTAGTTTTGTCCAAGTGGTAACGAAGCTGCCTGTGAATGTCCAAGGAATGCAGGAGTCTCTCACCTTTGTTCTGTGGATTGGGAAAGAAGATGGGTAAGTGGATGGTTTGATTTAAAGCTACACTGGAAACCACCTTAGGCATAAAGGAAGGATTAGTTCGTAGAGAAACTCTGTCTTGATGAAAAATGAGGAAGGTTCCACTGCCATAAGTGCCTGTAGCTCTGAGACTCTCCTAGCTGAAGTTATTGCTAGGAGCAGGGCAGTCTTCCATGATAGGAACTGAAGGTCTGCAGAGAAAACTGGTTCAAAGGGAGGTAGCGTTAGTTTTTCCAGAACAAAGTTGAGGTCCCATGTTGGTGCAGGAGCTCTCCTGGGTGGTCTAATGTTTTTTGCCCCTCTGAGGAACTGCCTAAGAAGAGGATGTGAAAATAAAGGTGGATCCGTGTTGTAGTGAGCTGAAATAGCTGAAACATGGATTTTAATTGATGAAAAAGAAAGTCCTTTGTGCAACATCTCAGTTAAATACTGTAGAATGTGAGGCATGTGAGGCTGAATTGTGTCTTGTCCTTTAGCTAGGTTCCAGGCACAAAACCTTTTCCATTTGTCCGAATAAGCTTTCCTGGTGCTTGGCCTCCTGGCTTCCATAATAACATCCAGAACTGCTTGTGAAAGAGGAGCTGGTTGGATGTTTAGTTGATTTGCCATGCAGCCAGATTTAAAGTTTTGAGCTGGCTGTGAAGAATCTGTTTGTTTTGTTGTGTGAGCAAATGGGGTATTTGAGGCAATATCCATGGTGGGCTGTGGGCCATATTTTTCAATAGCGGGTACCAGTGCTGGCGTGGCCAGTCTGGGGCTATGAGAATCAGTCGTGGTCTCCCTTTTTGACCTTCAAAAGAACCTTTGTGAGGAGAGGTAATGGAGGGAAGGCATATGCTGTCAGGTTTTAACAACTGAAAGAGACAGCGTCCACTTTCCAAGCTTGATGATGAAATGTCCTTGTACAAAATTTTGTCAGTTGGTAGTTTTGAGGACTGGTAAACAGGTCTATGTTTGGAAGGCCCCATTTTTGAGTTATCATTGCAAATATTTGTGGATCTAGTTTCCACTCGTGAGGATCTTTGATGTTTCTGCTGAGGTCGTCTGCCAATGTGTTCTTCTGTCCTGGCAGGAATTGAGCTTGTAACTGGACTTGGTAGGCCAGAGCTGTGTTCCATAAGTTCATTGTTTGCCTGCATAGACGGTAGGAATGTGTACCCCCTTGTTTGTTTATGTACCACATTACTGTGGTGTTGTCCATCTTTATTGCAAGTTGTCCTGGATGTAATAGATCCTTGAAGGCTGTCAGAGCTTTCTGCACAGCTAACATCTCTTTTTGATTTATGTGCAGATTTCTTTGATCTGCAGTCCATAGGCCTTGAATGCATTGTCCTGCCATGTGTGCCCCAGGCGTAGTCTGAAGCATCTGTTGTGATAGTTTGCCTGGCTGGGGGCAAGGTGAAAGGCTGACCCTTGTTGAGGTGACATGCCTGTGACCACCATAGAAATTCCTGTTGTAGGCAGGGAATGAGAGATATCATTGTGTCCAAGCTGTGGCTGTGTTGAGGCCATACGCTTTTTAGGTACCACTGTAATTTCCTCATATGCAGCTTTGCAAATGGTATTATTAGTATGCAAGATGCCATGAAGCCCAAAGCCTGCAGAATTTTTCTTGCAGTTAATTGGGTCTTTGTTGCCATAGTCTAGAAATATTGAGTCAGTTGTAGTTGCTTGTCTGGTGTCAGATAAGCCATCTGGGCCGTTGTATTCAAGCTGGCACCCAGGAATATCAGAGTTTGTGAGGGCACTAGTTTTGATTTATTTTCGTTTACTGTGTACCCTAGGCAACTTAGAAGATGTTTTACAAAAGCCAGGTGTTGTAAGAGAATGTCCTTGCTTTCTGCTTGGATGAGGCAGTCATCCAGGTATGGGTATATTTGAATTCCTCTTTGTCTGCAGTATGCAATTACTGGTGCCAGGCATTTTGTGAAAACTCTGGGCGCAGTAGATAAGCCAAAGAGCAGTGCAGAAAATTGGTAATGGGTTGAACCTGCAATGAAACAGAGGTATCTTCTGCAACTTTGTCTGATAGGGACATGCAGGTATGCCTCCTTGAGGTCCAACGTTACTAGCCATGCTTCCTTGCCCAACATGGGAAGTAGTTGCTGTAGTGTTAGCATCTTGAATTTGGGTACTTGTAAGTAAGTGTTTAGAATTGAAAGGTCCAGAATTGGTCTCCAGGCATTGTCCTTTCTGGGCACTAGAAAGAGTCTTGAGTAAAATCCTTGACCTTGCTCTCGAGTAGGTACCAGTTGAGTGGCTCTCATGTCCATGAGAGCTGTAATTTGCTTTTGTGCCTCTGCCCATTGATTTTGTGGCAGGTTTGGCATTCCTCTTTTCATTGGCAAGGTGTGAAAGTGGAATCTGTATCCTTGTAAAATTATGTCTAGGACCCATTTGTCCTTTGTGACAAAGTGCCAATTGTCTGCAAAAAGTGTGAGTTTCCCCCCCAAGGGGGCTGCCAAGAGAGTATTGCTTGGCCAGATGAGGTGCAAGTCATTGAGTTTGCCTTCTGGTGGATTGAGACCTGTCTTCTCCTCCCTTCTGTGTTGTAGTGCCCCATTGGCGAGGTTTATACTGGGCTTGTGGTTGTCCTCTGCCCCTTGGGCGTCTGTATCTACCCCACTGCAGTCTGTCAGTGGCTGGAATGGCCAATTTTTTGTTGGCCAGTTTCTGCTGAAGCGAGGGGGTTGTACTTGTAGGAAATCTTTGACTGTCTGCATAGATTTTGCCTTATCTTCCATTTTCTTTAAAACTTCTTCTGCTTTAACTCCAAAAAGAACATCCTGCTGTAAGGGAGCATCTAGTAGTTTTGCTTTAACATGATCAGGCAGAGTTTGTTCCTTTAACCAATCATGCCTACGTATAACAGACCCAGTGACAGCTGCTCTGCAGGAGGCTTCCAAAGAATCAAACCCACATTGTAAGGTATGTTTGCCCACCTGCTCAGTGGCGTGCAACAGATCCTGTACTTCTTTCAATTCAGATTGTTGAGGGAGAGTGGTTATTCTTTGCTTTAACTGGGAGATTAGAAATTGCTGATACTTAAGCATATGAAATTGACAATTCAATGCCCTCATAGCTAGAGTGGCTGAGGTGTAAACCTTTTTCCCCCCACCTGTCTAGTGCTCTGGAATCCCTCTCAGAAGGTACTGGGTTTTTAGCCAAAGAAGCCTTAGCCCCCTTGGGACCCTGGGAGATAGTCTCTGGGTCAGCTACTGGGCTTTTGTACAGAAATTTGTGGGAATCAGGCACTCTGTAGTATCTGTCAGGCTTAGCCGGAGCAGGAGGAAGAGAGTCTGGGTTGAAACTAGATTCTAAATAGACATCATCCACAATGTCCAAAACTGGTGGGATGGCAAGTGGTCTGTGTTGGGGGAGTAAAAGAAACTCTCTGAGCATTTTCTTAGAATCAGAGTAGTCCTGACCTTCCCAGTGAAAATGCTCCCTCATAGTGTGTAAAGTTTCCCCAAAGGAGTAGTCTTCAGGAGGAGAAGCTGAGGGAATAGAGTCCTCAGCATCAGAATCTTCATAAGGAGAGAAGGAATAGTCTTAGCCCTCAGAGGAGTCTGAAGAAATGGACATTTGCTCAGAGAAAGCATAATCTTTCTCTTGTCTAGGCCTTTTGTCAGGAGGGGGCTGTGAACCCCTGATTAAAGAAATCAAATCTTCAGCCATTTTGAGCATCTGTTTCTTAGGCATAGGGCCTTGAACAGGAGACTGAAGTGCAGTCCTTTTAGATTTAGAAGGAGTCTTCAACTTAGAAAACGTTTTAATGGTGAGAGTCGTCGGTCTGAAAACGCCTTCAGAAACCGATGGCGTTTCTGTAGCACCGTCTTTTGAAGCAAAGGCGTTGGAAGGGCCTGAAGAAAAAGGCTGCGTCGGCCTGGTATATTCAGTCATAATTTCCGTAGCGGTCTCGGGTTCCAAATCTGCAGTAGTAAGGGGCTGCGTCGGAGCCTCACTGAGGACCGTAGAACCGGAGACCGGATCAGCCGAGGCCTCGGAATCTGGCTTAGGCCTGGGCAGTCTGGCCTTATCCCTGCGTTTTTTGTGCACGCCGGTAGTCGGTTGCTCCGACGGCATGGCGTAGTTAAATTTCCTACTGAAGTAGTGTCATGCGAAATCAAAATGTCTTTTAATAGTACGGTTATTAAACCTAGCACAAAACCGACAAGAAGTGACGTTGTGGTCTATGCAATAAGAATGAAAATCCTTGTGGGGTATTTGCTTCCCACAAGAAATACAATTAACTTTTTCTGACATCGGTCTGAGGCAAGAAAGGATTCCCCAACGGGGTACTTATCTTTATAGAAGACTTCGGTCTGAAATTCGAATTCGAAAATCTCAGGAGTCGGCCGACTGGCACTTGCGAACTACTTCTGCTTCAGGCACCGCGCGGCAAGAAAGACTGAAGAAAATGGCATTGGTTGCATTATATATACCCCTGCCGCACTGACGTCAGGGAAGAGGCGACAGCAACCGACGCCGGACCAAGACTTTGGAATTCCAGCCAACTGCGGGACCGCCTGACGACAGGATAACCCAAGTGTGATGACTGCAGCAGGGTAACACGATGAACATCAGAGTTTTCCAAGAGAGCAACTTTAACGAACAGGAAGCCGCAGGCTCAAAGGGAGGGAGAATTAAAGACGACAGCACCAAATTTAGGTCCCATGATGGGGGAGGATCTTTTACCGGGGGCCTAAGTAAGAGGGTTCCTTTTAGAAAGGCTTTACAAAGTTTGTGTGACATAATGCTGGTCTCTGACAATCCAACATGAAAATTTGCAATAGCTGCCAGCTGAACTCTGATGGTGGCTGAAGAAGAACCCATTTGAAAAAGTTCTGCCAAAAACTCTAAAATGTATGGACAGGAGCTGTAAAAGGGTCAACTTGTTTCTCCCCTGCCCAAACAGAAAAACGCTTCCATTTGCTAGCATAAGTCTTTCTGGTAGTAGACTTGTGCGAAACGAGGATGATATCATGAACTGAATGAGAGATTGAGGGAAGCCTGGCTAGGGTTGGAAGTGGAGCAACCAAGCTGTGAGGTTGAGAGATTGAAGAGATTGATGCAGCCCGCCCGACTGATGTGTCAGAAGATCTGGCGCTGGGTCCAGATGCCAGGGCTGATCTAGTAGATGACGTTGCAGGAACGGAAACCAAATTTGTTGAGGCCAGTAAGGGGCAACAAGGATCATTCTGGATCGCAAAGGAGTTGCTTTCTAGATTAACTGAGTAATTAAGGGAAAGGGGGGAAAAGCATACAGACCCCGCGGCCAATCATGGACTACAGCGTCTCTGGGGGGAAGACCTGGGAGAGGGAAGAGGGTGAAGAAGTCTTGGCACTTGCTGTTTTGAGAGGTTGCAAAAAGATCGCAGCAAGGCTGACCCCACCTTCTGAAATTTTTTTCCGCTACTAGCTGGTTGAGAGACCACTCGTGGGGCATGAGAATGGCTCTGCTCAGCCTGTCCGCTATGACGTTGGACTTCCCGGGGATATGCGTTGCTACTAAAAATCGCTGAGAAGAGATCGCCCTCTGCCAAAGTCTGAGTGCTTCCCGACATAGGGGGTAGGACCTGGTTCCGCCCTGCTTGTTGATGTACCACACTACAGACATATTGTCTGTCTGAATTGCAATAGTCCACGTGGGTAGAGAGTCTTGAAGGGCCTGCAACCCTAAAAGTACCGCTCTCATTTCCAAGACATTTATGTGCAGGTGGCCTTCGAAAGGTTGCCGTGTGCCCTGGACTGTCCTGCCCTGAAAATGCCCCCCCCGCCCGATCAGGGAGGCATCCGTTGTCACAGTAGCAACAAGAGGAGGAAGGACAAAAGGTCTGCCCTGAAGAACCTGAGGGGAGACCATCCACCACGAAAGGTGCCTTTTGCATGACTGAGTGATTAGAATGCTGTGTGACATTGGAAGCTGTTGAAAGGACCACTGGGAAAACAGCATCCATTGCAGGATCTGCATGTGAAAGCGAGCTAGGGGGAGTAATGTGATGGCTGCTGCCATGAGACCTAGGGTTTTTAGTATGAATCTGGCCTGGACTCTGCTCTCTTGTAGTAGGATTTGAACATGATCGCGAATGTCTGAAATCCTTTTAACAGGCAGTTTTGCTGACAGTTCCACAGTGTTTAAAATGGCGCCTATGAAGGTAATAGATTGACAAGGCAGACTTTTCAGAGTTTATAGAGATACCTAGCTCACTGCAAATTTGGAGGGTATAATCTCTGGAATGGAGTAGCTGACGCTTGGTGGTGGCAGTAAGGAGCCAGTCATCTAAGTATGGAAACACCTGGAATCCTTGTCGTCTCAGGTGAGCCGCAACCACTGCCATGCATTTGGTAAACACCCTGGGGGCTGTGGTGAGGCCAAAGGGCAGGGCTCTGAATTGATAGTGACTGGCTCCCAGCCGGAAGCGGAGAAACCTCCTGGAGTGCCTGATCATTTTGATATGATAGTACGCAACCTGAAGGTCTATAGAGCACATCCAATTGTCCTGACCCAGAAAGGGTAGAATGGACTGAAGCGTGACCATCTGGAATTTCGTTCTTTGAACAGACTTGTTCAGCCTGCTGAGATCCAAAACAGGTCTCCAGTCCCCTGTCTTTTTTGGTACCAAAAAGAACTTGGAGTAGACTCCGGATCCTTGCTGGTCTGCTGGGACTGGGTGGATGGCTCTTTTTTCTAGCAGCTTTGAAATTTCTAGTGCTGCTTGATCCCTCAGACCAGGTGGAACATCTGGAAGGGGCCCTTTTGGCTGTTGTGGGGTGTGAATAAAGGGAATTTTGTAACCCTCGGATATGATTGACCGTACTCATTTGTCTTGCGTGAGGGAATGCCAGGCTTCTGGGTACAGCGATAGTCTTCCTCTGACTGCCTCCGAAGGTGGACAGTTGGGCAGCTCCTCGGGGGTGCTGGAAGGGTTTGTCAGAGAAGGGTTCTCTGCTACCCTGATTCTGCGGATGCCCCCCTGCCCCTCGGGCGGCATCTATTATTGTTCCCTCCTCTGCCTCTGGAGGGAAGCTCACCACGTGCGTCAGGCAGTACTGCCTGAGGTTTGCAGAACCACATTTTCCCACTCTTCTGACCCTTAGGGTAAGGTCTAGAAGGGGTAGAAAAACAGACTCCCATGGCAGAGAGAGTCTTGCCTTCCTGCTCACACCTGGTCAATGTTTCCTTCACTTGAGGTCCAAACAAGGCAGAACCATCAAAGGGGGTGTTAGTGAAGGACGCCTTGAAGGGGTCAGCAAAATTGCAAAGCCGCATCCAGGCATGCCTCCTTAGAGCAACGCCCATGCCTGCAACCCTACTCGCTCCATCGGCTGCATAGGAAATGAGCCACATGGAGGAGTTGACAATAGAGTTCAGGGTCCCCAGCTGGGAGTTGATCTTTTCCTGAGACCCCGCAACCGATGGGTCCTGTAAGGTATCACCCAGTTCTTTGAGAAGGTCTCTCTGCCGATGGGTGAAATGGCACAAATAATTCAGCGACCACATAGCAAAGGTCGCCGAAGAAAACATCCGCTTGCCATACCTGTCCATAGTCCTAGATTCCTTATTAGGAGGATGGACAGGTACTGAAGGGTCAGCCAACTCCTTTTTAGTGGCCGCCACCACCGCCATGGCATCAACAGGGATGCCCTTAGTTAGAAACTGCCTGTCAGAAGGGGCTGTAATAAATTTTGTAGGCCTCCGGGGAGTTGGTTCCATAGTATCCGGAGCCGTCCACGCTTTTTGAGCCACCACATCCTTGAGTGGGTCAAAAGGCAGAGACACTCAAGAGGTGGAAGGGCGAGAACTGAACGCATCCAGGTACACCGACTCGTCGTCGGAGGGGTTAAGGGCAGACCAGTTTCCCCTCTGCTTAAGAATCTCCAGGATGTCAGAAAAGGAGACATCCTCAGAGGGGGACCTTGGGGACCCTTCTGACTCATCCAAGTCGGTGTCAGACGTGACTGACTCAGGGGAGTCTACATGCTTCCTCTTGCATTTTCTCTTTCGAGAGGGCTCCCCTGAAGGATCAGGGGAGGCCTCGGAAGAGGAGGATACACCCAATAGGGCTACCTGTAGCGTCGGTTCTCCACGCTCGGGATCGGAAGGGCGGATAGAGACTGAAGCAGGCACCATAGAGGGAGGAGCCGAAAGAGTCGACCGTGGAGCAGGCACAGGGGCCAGCACACTCCTCATGACCTCAAAGGCGCCCCTATCAGGCAGGGAAGGGGGTCCCCGCTCCGAAGAGACAAGGAGTCCTCCCGGCACCAAGAGGGACGGCTCCGAGGACGATGTCTGGGCCGAAATCACCTGCGCCGAGGCTCCGAGAGGGAGAACGGGGTCGGACAAGGGTCCGATGCCACTCGCCCCCTCGGAACCGACGAGGGAGTCCCGGCTCCCAGATCCCTTCAAGGATGGAACCAAGGAAGAGATCGGAGCCGACGAGGGAGCCGAAAGGAGTGGTATCGGCTCCGACGTTCCGACGGTCCCGACCCCTACGATCTCCGGCTCCGAACTCATAGGAAGAGTCGGAGGAGGAATCGAAGAGGGAGTAGTGATAGCCACTGCCTGATGAGGAGGGCTATTCAACATTTGGGCCAGTGCCTGCGACTTAAGTAGTCTGCTAACCACCCTCTCGAGGTCATGATCTGACAGCCTGGAAGACCGAGAGGAATGGGACAGTACAGTTTTGTACCTACCATAAATGTAGATGTCCGATAGGAATGCATCTGCAGTCTTCACAAATGGGTTGTCCTGTCATCAGGCAGCCCTTCGGTCGGCCGGATTCCAAAGTCTGGGTCTGGCTTCGGTTGGTGTCGCACTTCACCCGACGTCATTGCGGCAGTTTTTCGAGTATAAAGGCATCAGCCGATGCCATTTTCCTCAGTGTTTCTTGCCCCAGATGCCAGGTGCCCTCTTGGATGGCTAAATTTGGATAAATGCCAAAGTTTCCAAATAGTAGAGAGCAAACACACAAAATAAGCATGTATGTACATATATACAAACAAATACACCATAATAGATCCCCCCCAAGCTAGCTGAAGGTTGGCAAATACCCTAGGAGTACCTCAGAGGGGAAGGAGGGAGGGTAATCCTGACTGCAGATGCATTCCTATCGGACATCTACATTTATGGTAGGTACAAAACTGTACTATGTCCTTCAAGGATGCATCTGCAGTCTTCACAAATGGGTAGAATACCATAGCTAAACTAGGGAGGAGGAATGAGTAGAGATTATGGTGTAGTTAGGATCCCTTGCAAAACAGCAGTGGCAAAACCAGCTCGGGATCTAGAGTATAAAGGTAAATTATAATGCTTGGCAAATGTATGCACGGAGGTCCAAGTAGCAGCCTCTATAATGTCCTTGGTAGCCACTCCTCGTAAGAAAGCTGTGGTAGTGGCTGTAGCCCTTGTGGAGTGAGGCCTGATGTTCTCTGGAGTTTTCTTTCCATGATAGGAGTAACAAAATCTAATGCAATTTCCTATCCATTTGGAGATTGTCTGTTTTGAAATTGGTTTTCCTTCCTTCCCTGTTGCATATGCTACCAGAAGCTGGTCAGTTTTTCTATTGTTTTTTGTCCTGTCCAGGTAGTAGCGTAATTGTCTATGCACATCCAAGGTATGTAGTAGCCTTTCTCCACTGTTCTGTGGGTTGGGGAAGAATGTAGGAAGGTGGATAGCCTGATTTAAAGAGACTCTGGATACCACCTTAGGCATAAATGTAGGATTTGTTCTCATGGCCACTCTATCTTGATGGAAGATCAGGAAGGGTTGCACTGCCATTAATGCCTGTAGTTCAGAGACCCTTCTTGCTGAAGTTATTGCCAGCAGGAATGCAGTCTTCCAGGATAAGTATTGTAATTCTGCTGTTGCTGCTGGTTCGAAAGGGGGAAGTGTCAATTTTTCTAGCACAAAGTTCAAGTCCCATGCTGGTAATGGAGGTTTTTGGGGAGGTTTCACATTTTTAATTCCTCTCAGAAACTGTCTGAGCAGAGGATGCGAGAAGACAGGAGGATCCAAGCTGTATTCTGCTGAAATAGCTGAGGCATGTATCTTGATGGAAGAGTAGGACAGGCCTGTATGGAAGAGCTCTGCCAAGTACTCCAGGATGTTGGCTATGTTCACCAGTGTCACTTCTTGCCCCTTTGCATTACTCCAAGTGAGATATCTTCTCCATTTTGCTGCATAATTCTTTCTTGTTGAAGGTCTGCGAGCCTCCAGTATTATGTCCTTAACCCTTTGGGATAAATTTGGGTTAATTGTTGTCATGTAATGTTCCAGGCAGTTAGCTGCAGAGTTTTCAGGTTTGGATGCAGGATGTTGAAGTTGTTCTGTGTTAACAGTAATGGGATCAGGGGCAGTGTCCATATTTGTTCCCGGGACATGCTCCTCAGCAATGGATACCAATGTTGCCTTGGCCAGTCTGGAGCTATCAGAATGATCCTCGGATGTTCCTCTTTGATCTTCAGAAGCACCTTGTGCATCAAAGGAAGTGGTGGGAATGCATGCTATCGGGTTTTTCCAACTGAAAGATAGGGAGTCCACCTTCCAAGCAAGTGGGTGGTACGTCCTTGTGCAGAATTTCTTTAGCTGGTGATTGAGTGGGGATGCAAACAAGTCTATTTGTGGTAATCCCCATTCTCTTGTGATGGCTTTGAAGATGTCCGGATGCATCATCCATTCGTGGGCATCTGTGGTAGTTCTGCTTAATATGTCTGCTAGAATGTTTTCCTTCCCTGGTACATAAATTGCTTGTAACTGAATGTTGTAGCTCAGAGCCACATCCCATAGGTCCAGTGCCAGCCGGCATTGAGGATATGAGTGTGTGCCTCCCTGTTTGTTGATGTACCACATAACTGTGGTGTTGTCTGTCCTTATCATCAGCTGACCTTCTTGGAGAAAAGGTTTGAAGGCCTGGATTGCCAATTTTACTGCCATCATTTCCTTTAGATTTATGTGCAGGTGCAGCTGGTCTTGAGTCCATAGGCCTTGAATGCACCTGTTCAGCATGTGTGCCCCCCAACCGAGGTCTGAGGCATCTGTCGTGATGGTTTGTTTTGGTTGGCTTTTGCAGAAGGGCAATCCTGAGTTTGATTGGCAGGCCTGAGCCCACCATAGGAACTCTTTCTTCAGGCAGGGAATCATTGGAATTTTGGTTTCTAGACTGTGCTTGTGTTGAGACCACAAATTCTTTAGGTACCATTGTAGCTTTCTCATATGCAGCCTGGCATGAGGGACCAGTATTATGCAGGATGCCATGAAGCCTAGAGCTTGCAGCACTTTTCTTGCAGTTAGATGGTTCTGCTTTGTTAATGCCAAGAAGTAGAGAGGAAGCTGCTCTTTCTTTTCTGCAGTTAGGGATGCCATTTGATTTGATGTGTCCAGTTCTGCACCCAGAAAGGTTATTCTTTGGGATGGAATCAGCCTTGACTTTTTTATATTGACTGTATATCCCAGGGCTTGCAGCAGGTAAATGACTCTTTGTAGGTCTTCTGTTAGTTTTATTTTGTTGCCTGCTTGTATCAGGCAGTCGTCCAGGTAGGGATAGATTTGAATCCCCTGAAGTCTGCAATGAGCGATTACTGATGCCAGGCATTTCGTGAACACTCTGGGAGCAGTAGATAAGCCAAAGGGCAATGCTGAGAATTGATAATGCTCTGATCCTGCAAGAAATCTGAGGTATCTTCTGCAAATTGGTCTTATGGGGACGTGCAGGTATGCCTCCTTGAGATCTAGAGTTACCAGCCAAGACTCCTTGCCCAGCATGGGAAGAAGCTGCTGTAGGGTCAGCATTTTGAATTTTGGAACAATGAGGAATGTGTTTAAAGCGGACAGGTCTAGAATAGGCCTCCATTTGTTTTCTTTTCTTGGTACCAGGAAGAGTCTGGAGTAAAATCCTTTCCGTGCTCCAAAGGTGGTACCTTTTCCACAGCTCTCATTCTTAGTAATTGAGATATTTGCTTTAGAGCTTCTGTCCTTTGAGTAGGTGGCAGGTTTGGCATTCCTCTTTTGCTTGGTAGAGTATGGAAATGAATCCTGTAACCTTGGTCTATAGTTTGCAAAATCCATTTTTCTCTTGTGATGCAATGCCAGTTCTTTGAAAATAAGGTTAGCTTTCCGCCTAAGGGTGCTTCTAGTTGTTCCCTGGTAGGCGGTGCCACCGCCAAGTCACTGTGATTGAGTTGTTGTAGTGGTGGTGGTTGTATCCGTGCCTCGCTGGTTGTTACCTTGCCACTGGCGTCCCCTGTAGGCACCCCTGGTTTGGTTTCTGCCTCTCGAACGCCTATTCCTGCCTCTTTGTGCCCTAGAGGAGTCTGGAAAGGACCAATTCTTGGAGGGCCAGTTCCTGCTAAACCTTGGAGGTTGAACTTGTAAGAAATCTTTCACTGAACAGATTTTGCCTTCTCTTCCATCTTTTTTAGTACCTGTTGCGCAGGGGAACCAAATAAACTGACCTTGTCCATAGGTGCATCCAAAAGCTTTGATTTAACATGGTCTGGTAATGCCTGTTCTTTCAGCCATGCATGCCTCCTGATAACTGTGCCAGTCATGGCTGATCTAAAGGAAGCCTCCAGTGCATCATAGCTACATTTTAAAGAATGGTTACTAACCAGCTGTATGTTATGTACCATTTCTTGAACATATCTCTTATCTAAAGATTCTTCAGAGGACAGCTTTTTAGTCAACTGGTCAAGCATAAACTCTTGGTATTGAATCATATGAAATTGGCAGTTCAAAGCTCTAGCTGACAACGTAGCAGAGGTGTAAACTTTTTTACCCCATCTCTCTAAGGACCTGGATTCCCTTTCAGAGGGGAGGGGGTTTTTAGTGGAAGTAGCTGCTACAGCTTTAGGACCCTGGGAGATAGTCTCTGGATCTGCAAAAGGAGCCTTATATAAGTGGTGATGAGTGTCCGGGACCCTGTAGAACCTATCGGGCTTAGCAAGAGCCGGAGGTAATGAATCAGGAGCAGTGCAAGCATCATTAAATGCATCATCAACAACAGAAAGTACTGGAGGTATAGCTAAAGGCCTATGCTGTGGCAAATGTAGAAAGGTCCTAAGCCTTTTTCTGGAGTCTGAGAAATCTTGGCCCTGCCACTGAAATTGTTCCCTCATAGCATGCAAGGTTTCCCCAAAGGAAAATTCCTCAGGAGGAGAGGCTGAAGGGATGGACTCCTCAGCATCAGAGTCTTCATAAGGAGAATAAGCAGCCTCAGGAGGGTCTGTATGTTCTGAGTCATCAGAGGAATCATCTGTGGATACTGGCTCAGGGGCTCTGCTCTAGGCCTTTTTCTGGAGGAGGGAGAGGCCCTGTCTGGATGAGGCTGGGCTCCACATTAAAGAGATGAGATCCTCAGCCAAAGTAAGCATATGGGAGCTGGTGCTGGGCCTGAGAGAGGGGGCTTGGCAGGCACCGCTTTTGATGCTT
Source organism: Protopterus annectens (assembly GCF_019279795.1). Lineage (NCBI taxonomy): Eukaryota > Metazoa > Chordata > Ceratodontiformes > Protopteridae > Protopterus > Protopterus annectens. Next base: position 390,965,079 of record NC_056735.1, on the reverse strand, counting down.
TGGCTGCTTTAGCCCTGGCAAAGGCCTTAATAGACATTGCTGCAGGAGGCCTAGCAGCTCCACGCAGGGGTAGAAATATCCAGGGAATGGTATCTGATAAATCCTGTGAAACCGCAACAGAAGGTTGGATTTCAGAAGCCGTTCTACCAGGTTAGAAGAGGCCTCGGTAGAAGGCATGATTTCGCTGAAGAAAGAACCGCTTGCTCGGTTTCGCTGAAACCGAGACACTCGGTTTGCTTAACCGCTGTTTCGCCGAAACCGCGAGTGTCGGTCCTTTTCGCTTTTGGTACTTTGCGTAGTCGGAGGATCCGACGGCATAATATATGCAAAATCGAGCCGAAAATCTGTTCAGCAACTCCGACCGACGCCTAAGCGTCCGTCGGTTAAAAGAAGCACAGGCTAGACAAGCTGCTACGTCGTGGTCTGGGCCTAAACAATGTATGCAATAGGAGTGGAAATCTTTATGAGGTATTTGTTTCCCACAAGATAAACAGTTATTCACTTTCTCTGACATCGGCTGAGGCAAGAAAGAGTCCCCAACGGGGTACTTAGCTTTTTAGAAGTCTTCGAAGTAATATTCGGTAGTAGTAATCTCTGGATCTGACCGACCGGCACTTGCGAACAGCTTCTACTTCGGGCACCACGCGGCAAGAAAGACTGGGGAAAATGGCGTCGGCTGATGCCTTTATACCCGAAAAACTGCCGCAATGACGTCGGGTGAAGTGCGACACCAGCCGAGGCCAGACCCAGACTTTGGAATCCGGCCGACCGAAGGGCTGCCTGACGACAGGATAACCCATTTGTGAAGACTGCAGATGCATCCTTGAAGGACATCTGTGACTCCGCTCCGATAACAAGGGAGACTTTAGAGCTGAATGGACAGATTCCAGGGAAGGAGACCTGGAACGTTTTCTGCTCGAAGACGGCTCCGACAGCAGAGTCGGAGCTGACTGAGGCCTCGAATCATCTGTTCTGGCTGGAACCGATGCAGAGGTAGTAGAAGTAGCGCCGTTCGGCGACGGCTCCGAACATGGAGCCGACGGTTTGGCGGGCTTGGAAGGCTTACCCGACGAAGGCTTAGCCGGGGAACCTTCAGGCTTCAACAAGCCTCTCAAAATAAGTTTGTTTCTGCATTCCTGCAGGACTCTTGGACTGAACGCATGGCAGACAGAACAAGAGTCCTGCAGGTGCAGAGGGCCCAAGCAATATACACAAGAAGTGTGACCGTCTGTCAGAGACATCTTCTGACAGCACGAGTCACACTTCTTGAAGCCCGAGACCTTGGTGTCTTTCGACATCCTGAAACAAGGATGACGGGCAGAAAAAGACAATTCTAAGCGGTCTAGTCACAATCAGTCAACACACACACACACACAAAGAGCTTGTAACAGACCAAGAAAAACAAACCCAACACTTTTTAACACAGTTTAACTCTAGGCACACACATACAAGAAAAAATCTACAGAAAAAATCCAAAGGGATTTACTGCTACAGAAACGGTTGCTGTACGCCATTCAGTGGGCACAAAGCCTGATGCGAGGCTATGATTGAACATGGTGCTTAGGTGGGGAGCCAGTTCGTTCTGAAGTTCATGTAAAATGCAGCCTGGGATGTTGTCCAGTCCCATGGATGCTGTGTTTTTGGCTTTAGAGAGTGCAGCTTTTACCTGCGTAGTTGTGATTACAGGGACTCTGCATTCTTCATGTATAGATATGGGCCCTTTAAGGGGTGAGGGGGGGTAAATTTAGCACTGAACCTATCTGCCAGGATGTTGGCAATATCAGTTTAAGTGGGTCCTGTCTAGGTTCATATCAGGACAATAACCTACACACAAATTAATGGTATATATGGCTGGTGCAGATCACAAGGTCTTGGCAGCCAAAGATATCTGACCATTCATAATGTAGTGCAGCATGTGGGGAAAAAAAAAACGAAGTTATGTACTTACTATAACGTACCATCTGTGCTGTCAATCTTCATTTATCCTTGATGTATGGGACTCTGTTCTGATCCTCTGAACTGTCTCGGCTGTTATAACAGCTCGCCAGAACCAAAAACTCTCGAGCCAAGGCCCTACCCAGAATGCCCCTCTCTAGACTACCTCAGATCGAGTTTGCAGCTATAAAGGAATACAAGAAAAAGTAGTCCGATAATAACTGAAGAGACTATGAACAAGGTCATACATGAAAAAATTAGAAGTTATGTACTTACCATAACGTTCCATCTGAGTAGGTGGATTCATTTGTCTGCAACCTGTGGGTATGGATCCGATATCGGATCCGAACCGGCATGGTTTATCCAGCTATGGATCCGAGCTCCTAGCTCCTCCCCTCACCCATAATGCCCTGCTCTCCCTACACGACCTCAGATCGAGTTTGCCCTGCACCAACTACCCTAACCAAAGGGTAACACACCCTATGCAGGAAACTGACAAGGCCAGGGGGATAGGAGGGCGGGATGGTTGCAGACAAATGAATCCACCTACTCAGATGGAACGTTATGGTAAGTACATAACTTCTAAATCTGAAGTAGGAGAATTCATTTGTCAGCAACCTGTGGGACAGAGTCCCCAGCTATCTGAATCTTGGGTGGCCATCATGGAAGGATATTCCGGAGCACCGCGGAGCCAAAGGATGCTCTACCTCTAGAAGTGACGTCCAGCTTGTAATGAGTAATAAAGGTATGAGATGAAGTCCAAGTGGCTGCTGAACAAATGTCATCCAGAGGAACCCTAGACTTAAAGGCCGCTGAAATAGAGACAGACCGGGTCGAATGAGCATGGACTCCCTCCGGTGCGGGCCTCCCAGAGGCTTGGTACACCAACAGAATACACTGAGAAATCCAGCGTGACAAGGAAACTTTGGAAATTGGTTTACCCAGATTGAATTTGGCAAAAGAAATGAACAACTGGTCTGATTGCCTATGACCAGCTGTCCTATGAAGGTAAAAACGAAGCTGCCTGTGAACATCCAAGGAATGCAGCTTGTATTCGCCTTTGTTTTGATACTTAGGGAAGAAAACAGGGAGGTTGATGGACTGATTAATGTTAGCTTCGGAAGCTACTTTAGGAAGAAAGGAGGGATTGATCCTTAGGTACACCCGGTCTGGATGAAAAATCAAATAAGGCGGTTTCATGGACAGGGCCTGAAGCTCTGAAACTCTCTTAGCCAAAGTAATGGCTACCAAAAAAGCAGTCTTAAAGGACAAGTATTTAAGATCGACTGTGGCCGCAGGTTCGAAGGGGGGAGCAGTCAAGGCCTGAAGTACCAAGGAAAGATCCCACGGGGGAACCGTATCTTTGACAGGGGGTCTGAGTAAAAAGGTGCCTTTTAGGAAGGTTTTGCATAACTTAGCCGACGTAAGAGGCCCTGAATCGTGTCCAACATGGTAATGAGATATGGCCGCCAGCCGAACTTTGACCATGGAACTACTGGCGCCATCATTAAAGAGAGTAGTAAGGAAATCTAGAACCAAAGGAAGGGGAACCGTGAAAGGATCTAGGTCTTGCCGCTCTGCCCAAATGGAGAAACGCTTCCATTTACTGCGGTAAATTTTTCTGGTAGAGGGCTTGTGGGCCGCTACCAGAATGGCCTTAACTGGGGACGAGATACCGGGAGTCCTGATTAGGAGTGGAACTGGAGCAGCCAAGCAGTCAACTTCAGGTTCTCCAGGTTCGGAGTTGGCAGGTTCGACGGGTGTGATATCAGATCCGGAATGGGATCTAGAATTCAAGGTGGATTCACTGAATGAGACCTTAGGTAAGGGAACCAGATCTGTCGAGGCCAAAACAGGGCAATGAGGATCATTCTGCACCCCAACCGAGACGCTTTCTGAAGTACTTGTAGCATCAGAGGTAGAGGGGGGTATGCGTAAAGAAGACCGGGAGGCCAAGCATGCACCAGAGCGTCTCTCGGAGAATCCCCTGGAGGGGGGATTAGAGCGAAAAAACTGTCGCACTTGGCGTTTAAAGAAGAGGCAAAGAGATCGCTACAGGGAGTCCCCCACTGTGCGAAGATACGTTTCGCTACTTGAGAATTGAGAGACCACTCGTACGGGGAGAGAATGGTGCGACTGAGCTTGTCCGCTAGGATGTTGGTCCGACCCGGAATATGCGTTGTGATGAGAAAGCGGTTGGTGGAGATCGCCCACACTCTCATGGCTTCTCGGCATAAAGGGTAAGACCTGGTTCCCCCCTGTTTGTTGATGTACCAGACCACCGACATGTTGTCTGATGGAATCGCAATTGTTCCCAGGGGAAGGAGGGCATGAAGTGCTTGCAACGCCAAGAGCACCGCCCTCATTTCCAGAACATTGATATGCAGGGAAGTCTCTGAATCGCTCCACGTGCCTTGGACCATCCGGCCCGCAAAATGCCCCCCCCCCCCACCCGAGGCGGGAAGCATCCATGGTCACTGTGGCGAGAGGGGGAGATGCACAAAAGGGGCGGCCCCTGTGGAGGTCCGGAGAATGGAGCCACCACAAGAGAGACCGCTTGCAAGCTTTGCTGATCGCAATGGGATGATACAGGGGGAGGAAGAGAAATGACCATTGCACCTGAAGTGTCCATTGAAGCACCCGCATGTTGAAGCGGGCATGCAGAAGAAGAGTAATCGCTGCCGCCATAGACCCTAGCGTCCTCAGGACCAATTCCGCATGTGTTGAGCTGGAGTGAAGGATGGCCCGCACCTGGAGTCGCAGATTCCGAACCCTGTCGGTTGTGAGAAAGGCTCTTAAATTTCTCGTGTCTAACCTGGCTCCTATAAATTCTATTGTTTGAGTAGGGACCAGGTTGGACTTCTCTATGTTTACCGTGATGCCTAGCTTGGGAGCTAGACGAAGGAAGGAGTCTCTTGCCAAAGAGAGTAGTTGCCTTGTTGGGGCGGTGAGAAGCCAGTCGTCTAGGTACGGAAAGACCTGCACCCCTGAAGCCTCAGGTGGGCCGCAACCACTGCTAACACTTTGGTGAACACCCTGGGGGCTGTGGTGAGACCAAAGGGAAGGACCCTGAACTTGTAGTGACTGGCTCCCAGCCGGAAGCGAAGAAACCTCCTGGATCGTCTGTCCATCCGAATGTGGTAGTACGCATCCTTGAGGTCTATAGAGCACATCCAGTGATTCTCCCCTAGAAGGGGGAGGATGGACTGCAAAGTGACCATCCGGAACTTCTCTTTGGGAACTGACGGGTTCAACAGGGATAGGTCTAGAATGAGTCTTAGATCCCCCGTCTTTTTTGGCACTAAAAAGAACCTGGAGTAGAACCCTGATCCAATCTGGTCTGGGGGGACGGGCTGGATGGCTCTTTTTCTCAGCAGATGGCCAATTTCTGCTGAAGCGGCCTCCCTCTGATCGGGTGGAACATCGGGGAGGATTTTTAACTTTGGGACATGAAGAAAGGGGATCTTGTAACCTCTGGATATAATCCGGAGTACCCAGCGGTCCGATGTAATGGACTCCCATGCCACTAGGTGCTCCGAGAAATGTCCCCCGACTGCCTCCAGAGTGGAGCAGTCGGACAACCCCTCAGGGTTGCTGCATGGGCCGTTCAGAGAAGGGGTCTCTGGACCCAAAGTTCCTGGGAGCCCCTCTGCCCCTAGGGCGGCATCCTCCCTGTCCTCCTCTGCCACGGAAGGACTGGTTGTCCGGAGCGGGTTGGGAATACTGCGACTTCCGGAACCACATCTTCTTCTGGCCCTTTTGGTTCCTAGAGTAGGACCTCTGGGGCACAGAGAAGCGGACTCCGATGGCAGACAGCGTCTTCCCGTCCTCGCTCTGAACCAAGGTATCGTGAACCGTCTTGCCAAAAAGGGCAGAACCGTCAAAGGGGGGCGTTCGCGAATGACGCCTTGAAGGGCTCCGTAAAATCGCAGTGGCGGAGCCAGGCCTGCCGTCTTGTGACTAGGCCCGCTCCCGCAGCTCTAGTGGCTCCCTCGGTAGCATGGGAAAGTAACCGCATAGAGGTGTTAGTCACAGAACGAAGAGTGGCCATACGGGTGGAGTGCATAAGTTTGTCCTCCTCCGATATGGACTCTGGGGGGGATGCAGCGTATTCCTTGATAAGATCGCGCTGCATCCTAATGACGTGTGCCAATTAGTTGAGCGCCCTCACTGAGAAGGTCGCTGAACTAAAGATTCGCTTCCCCAAACAGTCCATCATCCGAGACTCCTTGCTCGGGGGATGGATTGAGGGACTCCTGGCGAAGTTCCCTCTTAGTGGCTGCTGCCAACAACATGGCATCTACCGGGGGTCCCTTGCTCCAGTGGGCACGGTCAGCAGGGGGGCTAAGGATCCTGTCGGGCCTCTTAAGGATTGGCTCCACGGTGTCCGGGTCCTTCCACGCCCTGGTGGTAATAAGGTCCACCAGGGGGTCGGCAGGAGGGGACACCCAAGAGGTAGACGGGCCCGCTTCAAATGCCTCCAAGAACACTGACTCGTCCGAGGAAGACTTTGAGGCAGACCACCCACCTCTGATCCGTAACATTTCCATGATGTCTCCGAAGGAGACATCCTCAGGGGGTGATCTTGGGGAGCCTTCCCCTTCCTCCAAGTTAGTGTCTTCGGTCAAAGACTCGGGGGAGTCTAATGTGCCTCCTTTTACATGAATGCTTGCGAGGTGCTTCCTCGGGGTGGCTGTCCGAGGAGCTCTCACCAGCAATGTCCAGAACCACAGGAACTGCTTGGGGCAGTGAAGCGGGCTGTCCCAGTGGCTGGGTGATGGAAGCCTGGCCCAGAGCAGATGGAGTGCGGGACGGAGCCGAAGCAAGGGCCAGGGGTCCGGATGCCCTCAACAGAGCCCTCTCCACTACATCAAAGGCCGAGGGGGAGCCAGCCTCGACAATAGGATCCGAAAGTCAGCTCCCCCTCGGATCCGATGAGCGGATCGGAGCCAGCGGCGAGCCCCTCGGATCCGATGGACCAGTGCGCTCCGACAAGGACGGCGCCAAAGGCACACTGAGTCCCTCGGATCCGACGCTCGGGCCAAGGCTTCGAGAGGTCAGATCCGACAGACTCGAGGGCAGGGTCGGATCCGAAGTACCCAGTACTGTCGGCGCCGACTCACCCGCGGCTCCGAGGCTGCCCGGCTCCGAGCGCTCCGAACCCGGGTAGCGAGTCGGAGAAGGAGCAATAGGCTTAAAAAAGGGGGTTGAGCTCCCCCCCATAGGGGGGGGGGGAGGCAGGAGCACTCCCATCTGCATCTGGGCCTGGATGAACCTTCGCATCATCCAGTCCAGATCAGCATCGGAGAGGCTGTGGTAGATTTCGACGAGGCTACCGAGGTAGGCCTTGAGTGCCTCGATAGCCTCGAAGGAGGTCGGGTCTCCTCATCCTCAGGCTCCGTGAAAAGCACGGGACCGGAGCCGAGGAGGAAGAGCCAGCAGCCAGAGAGGCCGGTGGAGAAGCCAGCTTAGGCGGGGCCGAAACAGAGGTCTCGCCCGCCGCTTGTGGTGCTTCTCTCTCGTCCTTTTCCTGGCTTCCTCTCCTCCGACCCTTTGGCGGGAGTTTGAATCCCGGGTGGAGGAGGGAGCAGGCAAGGCAGGGACTGCCGGGCAGTGACCACCAAGGCGGGGCAAGCCGAGTCCGGGGGCAAGAGTCCCGCCAAGACCAGCTTCGACCTCCGCTCCTTCAATGCCCTGGGGTTGAACCCTGCACAGATTGAACACTCTGAAGTGAGGTGTTCAACCCCAAGGCATTGAATGCACCGAGTGTGGCCATCAGCAGGGGAAAGCTTATGGCCACACTCGGAGCACTTTGAAAAAACAGCCTTTCGGGCCTCAGACATCACTATTTTTTTTTTTTTTTAAAAAAAAATAGTAACAATAAACTAAAACACTCACACAAAGGCCCCCCCCAAAAAAAACACACACACACACACCAAGTACGAACCAGCGAGGGGAGGGTAAAAACTATATTAAATTAACCCAAAAAAGATATAAACAGAAGGGAAACCTATAACTTTCACTCAAATTTAAAGTTTTAAAAATTTTAAAACCCTTTAATAAAGAATACTATAACTTAGCTTTTGGAGCTCTGACGACCCAGCCTTTACCATGCGTGGCAAACTAGATCTGAGGTCATGTAGGGAGAGCAGGGCATTATGGGCGAGGGGAGGAGCTAGGAGCTCGGATCCATAGCTGGATAAACCATGCCGGTTCGGATCCGATATCGGATCCATGCCCACAGGTTGCTGACAAATGAATTCTCCTACTTCAGATCAGATAATCAGGACTAGAGTACATCCCTTCATGGAGTCTGAAGGAGGGGGAAGGAGGGCCAGGTGCCAAGGATAAATGAAGATCGACAACAGACGGAATGTTATGGTAAGTACATAACTTCTTAATCTGATGTTGTCAATCTTCATTTATCCCTGATGTACGAGTCAGAGTCCCTAGCTACCTTGCATCCTGGAAGGCCTTATGGAAGGATATTCCTGAGCACCACAGAACCAAAGGATGCTCTTCCCCTGGAGACCAGATCCACTTTGTAAAGAGTGATAAAGGTATGTGGAGTGGCCCAGGTTGCTGCTGCACATACTTCATTCATGGAAGCCTTTAAATGGAAAACAGCAGACACGGCTACTGCCCTTGTAGAATGCATTCTCACTGGGGCTAGTAATTGGAGGTTTTTCTTATTGTAGATAAAGCTTATACATTCCCTTAACCACTTGGAAAGTGATCTTTGAAACTGGTTTACTCATGGATGGACCTGAAAAGGAAACAAATAATTGGTCCGACTTCCTAAGGTCTTTACTTCTGCTGAGATAAAAACACAATTGTCTGTGAACATCTAGTAAGTGTAAACAATATTCTAACTTGTCAGTAAAATTAGGGAAGAAGACTGGTAAATCAATATTGATTAATGTTAGTTTCGGATACTACTTTTTGAAGAAAGGATGGGCTGGTTCTAATTGACACCCTGTCCTTATGAAAAATCAAAAAGGGATGTTTTGAAGATAACGCATGAATCTCAGAAATTCTTCTGGCAGACGCAACAGCTACCAACAAAATGCTCTTCCATGTAAGAAACATCCAAGTCACAAGTAGCCACCAGCTCAAAAGGGGAATTGACCAAGGACTGTAGAACCATAATAAGATCCAAGGGGACAAGAGGGTCTCTATAAGGTGGTTTTAATCTCAAGTTTCCTTTCAGAAAAACTTTACACAGCCTATGTGAGATTAAGGAATGCTCTTCAAAGCAGTCATGGAAGTTAGAAATAGCAGCAAGTTGAACTGTGACTGTAGAAGAAGCTCCCTGTTCGAAAAGCGAAACCAAACATTCTAAAACCTTTTCAACTGATGCCGAAAAGAGATCAATTCCATTATTATGTGCCTAAATGGAGAATCTCTTCCACTTACTGTGGTAGAGCTTCCTAGTGGAAGGCTCATAGAAAGCCAACAAGATTTTTCGAACTGCAGAGGATAAGTTATTTTGCCTGTCATTCAATGGAACTGCAGTAAGCTTGAGGTTTTTCAGATTGGGGTGAACTAGTCCCTGTGGATGGGACCGAAGGTCTGGATCCGGGTCCAGAGATAATGGACATTGAAGTATGTGAGGCCAAAGAAAGGGAAACCAAACTTGTCAAGGCCAGAATGGAGCAATGAGAATCACCTTGCTCTTTAACCTTATGGCTTTCGTCAATAACTGAGGTATTAGTGGAATGGGGGGAAAGGCATAGAGTAGTCCCAAGTGCCAATCTTGAAGGAGAGTGTTTCTCGGGGACTCCCCCTAAGGGGGGATTATGGCAAAGTAGCTGCTGCACTTGTTATTCATGGGTGATGCAAATAGATTGCAGCAAGGTTGGCCTAAGCAATGGAAAATGTCTTTCGCCATGCAGGGAATGAGAGACCACTTGTGAGGCAGGACGACACATCTGCTCAGCTTGTCTACTATCATGTTCGAGCTCCCCACGATATGTGTTGCAATCAGAAAGTGGTTGGAAGAGATTGCCCATTGCCACATTTTGACAGCTTCTTGACACAGTGAGTAAGAGAGTAAGAATTGGTTCCTCCCTGTTTGTTGATGTACCATTTTACTGACATGTTATTTGACTGAACTGCAAGCATTCCTAGAGGGAGGGCAGCTTGAAAGGCTTGCAATGCTAAGAGCATTGCCCTCAGTTCCATAACACTGATATGCAGACTGGCCTCCACTGGGGCCATGTGCCTTGGACTGTTCTGCCCAGATAATGCCCCCCCCCAATCTGGGAGGCATCCGTGGTCACTATGGTCCTGGGTGGGGGTGAAACAAATGGTTGGCCTAAAAGAATTTCCTCAGACTCATTCACCAGAATAAGTCCTTCTTGCACCAGTTGGTGATTCTAATGAGATGCGTCAAGAGATGAGTGCGGATGTACAGCTGGGAGGACTGAAGCCACTGCAGAATTCTCATGTGAAATCTTGCTAGCAGAAAGTAGAGTTGTATACACTTACCATAAATGTAGATGTTCAAGTGTACTCACTGTTGCAATCATCACAGTTGGGTTATTGCCTGCAGGTAGCCCTCAGTTGGCCCAAATACCAGAGACGTAGTATTTCTGCGTCGGTTGCTGTCACTCCAGGACTGACGTCAGGTCGTCAGGGATATAAAAACAGGCAGCCGACACCATTACATCAGTTTTTCTTACCCCAAATGTAAGGAGCCCCCCAACAGGGAGCTAAGCTATGGTGGGAAAATCACCACCAGTAAAAAGTAAACACCAATACCCCTACAAGGGATGAGTAATATACACATAGAGGAGAGAGAAGGGGGCTGGAGGGAGGGAAACCAATACTAAACAGTGAATACACTCAAACATCTACATTTATGGTAAGTGTACACAACTGTACTATGTTCTTTGCGTTTCACTGTTGCAGTGATCACAGTTGGGTTGATTCCCAAAGCTGAAGAAAGGGTGGAGGCAGTCGAGAAGAATTTGGGCTGGCTAGAATGCCCTGCAGGACTGCAGCTGCAAAACCTGCCCTGGATTTGGAAAATATAGGCAGGTGGTAATGCTTGGTGAATGTGTGTACAGAACTCCAGGTAGCAGCCTCCAGAATGTCACTGGTAGGGACTCCCCTGAGGAATGCTGTAGAGGTAGAAGTTGCCCTAGTGGAATGTGTTCTGACCCCCTGAGGAGTTGGTTTCCCATGGTGTTTGTAGGAGAAATGGATAGAGTGTGCTATCCATTTGGAAATTGTCTGTTCTGAAATGGCCTTGCCCTCTGCCCCTGGTGCAAAACTGAGAAATAACTGGTCAGATTTCCTGAAGGGCTTAGTCCTATCCAGGTAGAATCTGAGCTGTCTGTGCACATCCAAGGAGTGCAGGATCCTTTCCTTTTTATTTTGCTGATTAAGGAAGAAGATCAGCAAATAGATAGATTTTTTGAGAGCCACGCTGAACACCAATTTAGGCATAAAGGAAGGATTAGTCCCGAGGGAGACCCTGTCAGCATGAAAAATAATGAAGGGTTCCACGGCCATAAGTGCTTGTAGCTCAGACACTCTTCTAGCTGAAGTGATGACCAGAAGCAATGCTGTTTTCTAAGAGAGGAAATTTTACATCTGCTGACGCTGCAGGATCAAAATGGGGGTAGTGTGAGCTTTTCCAGTACAGAGTTAAGGTCCTAAGCAAGGGTGGGTGCTCTCCTTGGTGGCCTTAAGTTGCTTGCCCCTCTCAAGAACTGTTTGATGAGACGGTGAGAGAAGAGGGGTGGCTCAGAGTTATAATGAGCCAAGATGGCAGAGGCCTGGATCTTAATGGAGGAGAAGGATAGGCCTCTGTGGAGTAGATCTGCTAAGTAATCCAGGATTAGAGGTAGTGAGGGCAGAGTTATGTCCTCTCTTTTAGACTAAATCCAGGAGCAATGCCTTTTCCACTTGTCAGTATATGATTTCCTTGTACTGGGTATTCTGGCTTCAAGAATGACATCCAGCACCTGCTTGCTTAGGCTAGTCACTGGAGGAGAATTCAAGGAATAAGCAAAGCTGCAAGATTCTGGGTTTGCAGTTACGGATGCAAGATCTGTCTCTGTCCCCCCCTGCTGAGTGGACAGGGTCGGGCTCTGGGGTAGATGACAGGGTGGCACCGGTGACAGACTGCACAGTAGTGGGTACCAGTCCTGGCGTGGCTAGTCCAGGGCAATTAGGATTGTTTTTGGTCTGTCCTGTCTTATCTTGAGCAATATTCTTGAGAGAATGGGCAGAGGAGGAAATGCATAGATTGAGAGGTTTACCCACTGGGAGGATAGGGCATCCACTTTCCAGGCCCTGCTGTGAGGTGTCCTGTTGCAGAATTTGCAGAGCTGGTGATTGCAGGGGAGGCAAAGAGATCCACATCTGGGGTCCCCCATTTCTGAATCAGAAGTCTGAAGGTGCTTGGCTCTAATTGCCACTAGTGTGGGTCTAGGAAAGTCG
>NC_056735.1:390570044-390647544 GCF_019279795.1 Protopterus annectens | reverse complement strand
TAAAATTAATGCAGTCTGTTCCTTCCAGCTTCTCTGGTATAGATGAAAATCTCTGGTTTTCCCTACATGCTCTGTCCTCTTATTCTATTATTTTTTGAAACATCTCTTCCTGAGCAGTCTCATATTCAGCCAGCCTTTTCTTCATTTTGACCTCCAATTTTTGCAGCTTTATCATCTCACCTGAATATCTGTTTAAAGCTTCTTCCATTTTTTTCCAGCCTTTTGTTATTTGTGTTGCTATACTTCATCAGTGTATTGTTCAATTTAACCAAATCTGTATGCAGTTGTCTTATATTTTCCTGTAGGTTACTGGAAGCCATATCCGAAAATTACATTGCTTTTTGCTGAACAGCTGCAGAACTTTCCCCAGTCAGCATTTCTTCCTCACATTTTGTAGCTGATTTTTTTTCCAGGTCTTCTGTATTTCTTTATTCCTGGCATCCATGCAATACACTTACTAGCCAGTTACTGAAATTTACCCATAAACACAAGTCTACTGGCCTTCTCTGCTGAATTTTTGTTTTCACACTGGGAGAGCTAGAAACAAGCTGTTACTCAGTGTGCAGCCATCTTGGAAGTCCGACCCTCTCTTTTTCTGGTCACCATAAAGTCCTTCCAAAATCATTTTGTCCCTCCTCCATCCCCTATACACATTAGCTTCCAGACAGCTTTATAACTTTCTTTGTTCGTTTTATAAAACAGAACCAATAAAGTTGACCCTAGTGATCAGTTTGGGACTGCCTACCTCCTGAGCCATGGCCAACATTCTTCCTGTTCAGTCTGGGTTTCCCATTCACTCAAATAAAGTCTGAACATATTTTTGTAAGTTTTTGTAGGAGCTGTGATGGTGGAGAAACTTGCAAATGCAAATACAATTAATGGCAGTGCCAACCACTGTATAGCCTGTATTTTCTGTGAGATATCTACAACAATGAAATTCCAATGATGACAAACACAAGTTAAAATTGCTCCCTTACTGATCCGCCAGTGAATTAACTCAAAGTATGGTAATGACCCATTCTTATTCAAGAACAGGTATTCAAGTTCAGTATAATGTAGAAAGGCACAATTAATCCCCCAAAGCAGATGATGTTTTGTCCAAATTTAATTTTAAATGCATCACCACAGGAAGTATAGAGCCTAAAAATTGTCCTCAGGTTCATATAAGTAAATTAAAACAGCTAATTTAAGCTATACTTCCCTTTCTATACCACTAAATGCAGCATCTCTCAATGGCTCAGCTCACAGCTCTATATACAGAGTAAAAATAAGAGGGGAGAAAACACACCTTTGATTTATTCCGTGCTTAATACAGGTTTTTCCTATGAGCACTTTGCATGTTTATGGAGTAAGTCAAGCAATGATCTTGTATAAGCTTTTTCTAGGCACACACCGTTGCAGAATGGTAGCCAAAGGGAACATTTGTTTTACATGGGTGAATGTATGGTCATTTGAATCTCCATCCATCCATTGTTTGTTTGTAATTGCTAGACTATGGTGACACCAGTTTGGGAGGTTGGCTGAAAATGTATCCATTTCATTTTAGCATTATTTGAGTCTACTCTTTTGGTTTATTTATAAGTTAGTGAAGATAGGGGAGGCACAGAGTAGGCTGGGTAGTAAGTATTGCACATTCTTGCTTCTGCCAATCATGCTGCACCAGTCAGATACTGGTTTGTTTGGTCCAGCAGACCTTTCTTCTGGTTAGTGTTTTTGATTGCATATGTGATGTGCTTGTTGAATTTAAGTTTCGCATCTAGTATGACACCTAGCAAGTTAGCATGGAAAATTATTTAAAATGTGTGTATTGCTGGATGAGACAATTGTGAATATATGTTCCTAATCTGTGCAGCCTTTGGGTATAAATAGGATCATTTTTGTCTTGCTAGGGTTTGGTATGAGCTGAAAACTGACTTAGCCAAGCTTCAGTAGAGGAGAAGGAGTCCTGTGTTCCTATCTGACGTTCTTGTAGGTTGGATGCAGAACTGATGACAGTAGAATCATTGGTGTATCACATTAGAATGGCGCTTTTGGCTGCTATGACATCATTGATAAAAATACTTTCTAATTCTAGTCCTAGTACCGATTCCTGTAGGACACCTATGAATAAAGGTAGGAATGGTTAGAATCCATCTTGCGATTTAAAACTTTGTGTTCTACCTTCCAGGGAGATTTAGAAACCAGCTATTGAGGTATGACAGATGACTAGGGTTTCAAGTTTTTGGATTAGCTTTTGATGGGACACTGTGTTAAATGCCTTGGACAAGTTGAGAGACACTGATGTGACTACCTTATCTTGTTCATATTGGTCTTCTGTGTTGATGAAGCTAAGCAAACCTGTCTCTGTACTATGGAATAGTCAGAAACCATGTTGTATTTGGGTTAGTAGGTTAATATTCGTCCATACTGGAGTAGCTGATAGTGGATGCACTTTGAGAATTTTGGATAGCAGAGGAGAATGGCTATGGGTCTTGCAACTTGAGAGCTCTGTACAACTGTCACTTTTGTGTAGTGTCAAGATGCACCTTTTTTTCCAGGTAGAAAGGACATAAGATTCTTCTAGAAATCAGATTATGAGAAATGAAACTAAGTAATAATAGCAGCAGATGCCCTTGTTTAAGTATTCTATAGGCGGACTGTATGCTGCTAATGATGTCATTTTTATATTCTACACAGGTTGTTTTATGACAGATGTTGCTACAGCATTTAGTGAAAAAGTGTTTGGGGAACTCTGCAATTTAAGAAGCACATCTTTGGATGCTGAGGTACTGCTAAGGGTGTGTGGGGGAACCTAAAGGAATGAGGCACCAGTCTTGATGACAGATGTTTCTATAGTTATAAAATGTAAGATGTATTTAGTGGCAATGCTTGTACCATTTTCTGCTAGTAGAGGATTAGCCTGTGATGAGTTACCTGGTTTTAGGACAGAGTTTGTATTGTGGACAACAAATTCTTTGGATTGTGTTATGTATTTGCCTAAAATAATACATGCATTTTTTGTCAGACACAGCTGTTTGTGATTTGACTTGGTTTCTTAGGTGCAGATATTGATGCAGGTGTTTTGGGGGCTTTTGGTGGTATGATGCATTTTTCAGGCTTAATTCCTGAGATATATCAGATGTTTTGTTTGAATATTAGCTAGACAGCAGGATTTGCCATGGATCTTCTCCTTCTTGTGGGCTTAGTTGTATTTAATAGAAAGGAAGGCAAAGTTGAAGTGTTTAACTGCTTCATCTAGAGGTACAAGTTTTTAATGGATTTCAACTGCATTGTTTTAGTGTTAACAGAAAAGACTCTCTGGAGAACCTGGAAATGTTACTCCTCATATATACATTCAGTGCTTCCAGCTTACTAAGTCCAACGTGCCACACAGCCACACATAATCTAGTATATCAGTTACCTACCATACCTTCTATTCATTCTTGATGCCCTATTTTATCACCTATTCTGCAATGTAGTGTTCTGTGCCATCACTGCTTGATTTCTGTATTTTGATTCTGTAGTTTTATCATGTTTGTTTTTTGGAGCTTTTCTCCCCGGCCCACCACTGAAAACAGGCTCACCCTGGCCCAGTAGACTTCCCAGTAAACAAATGCAAACAAATAAATAATTACGTACACAGTAAAAGTATTTTGCTGTTGGAATAATAGCGGGGTATCTGATGGCAAAAGTAGAGGGATGGTCACTTGGTATATACAGTAGTTTGCCAGCAGTGGAAATTAATGTGGGCTTACAAGTTAGAATCCAGTCAAGGGTACAGCAATTAGTTGCTTTATTGCATCTAATAAACGAGTTTATGAGTTGGGGGAATCCGAAAAGCTTTAGGGTTAAGGAGGTGTTATCTGTAGTTGAAGTGGACCAATTAGTATTTAGGTCTCCATAGTCCGTAGCTTCTTGGTTAATGTGGGTTAGCCAAGACAGGATATCCTGTACTACAGGAATGTTACTACCTGGGGGGTATGGATAGTGTTACAACACACAAGTTGTTACATTTATTAACTCTGATTTGGGTCATTAGCATTTCAGCTTTGATGAAGTGTGGTACTGGGGTGGGGTGAACAGCCATTCTAAACTTGTTTACATAAAATAATAGCTACTGCTCCACCTTTTTTTTTTTTTTGCTCAGCCTGCCTACACTGGGGATACTGTATTCTTGAGTAAGGACTTCATGGTCTTTGATGAGAGGTTTTAACCTGGTTTCATTAACCACAAGTATGTCAGAAATACTGAAAGCAATCCAAGCATGCAGTTTACTTATTTTTTTTTTGTTATGCTTCTAATATTTATGTTATATATTTTGTGTTCTGCTGCGATTAGCAAGGTGCTACAAGTTCATATTAACAGTTAAAATAATGTCCTTTTCCAGAGGGTTAGCTTATGGGTGCCGGGAGGCTTATGTAGTGCTCAATACACCTGTGGTAGTGTGGGTCATGTCTGTTGGTCCAAGAACAGGAAGAATGCCAGCACAGAGTAGTATGGCTGTGAACTCTGGCATTAGAGGGATTGAAGAGCTTATGCACGTATTTGTATTTCTGGAGAATGGCAGAAGGGGTTAGTTTATTCTGAAGGCATATGGATTTATAGAGGTTTGTGTGTATTATGTTACAGAGTTTGGTACATATGTGTTGGTAGTTCTGTGATAAGTTTAGTTTTTATAGTAGACGTACTAGTTTGCAGTGGGTTGTAAGTGCGGTGTTATGAAGTACTGTTTGCTAGAAGAGTTAGAATTATGAGGTGTATGAAGCAAAGATATCTATTGCTTAGACACTATACATGGGTGGTGGGATTTGGTGTTCATGGTAATGATGGTGCTGATTAGCTACTAGGATGCTTCCAATGGGTCGAGTGCAATGATATACTGAAAGGAGTTGAGGGTAAGGGTTTGCATAAATGGATTAGTTGTGAAAGTATGTGGTACTGGTAAGTGTGCTACTGAGGAACATTTACTGGATGACAAACTAGAGGGGATGAAGAAAGGGGTTTAACTGTACATTAATGGGGGTGGGAATTGGGAGTAGGGTAGAGAGTGAAGTGAAGCCAGGTGCAGCAAGATCAAAGGGAGGCTTTCATTGCCTCAAGAGCTTGCCTACACAAAGAACAGTATATGAGGTTTTGAATGGATGTACTAGGTCAGTGCAATTGTACCCCTTACTCTGTGGGCAGATAAATGATCATACTAATCCAACTTTTCAGTAAATACTATCACTTACAACTACTGAATTTATCACAGACAATCAAGATCACAGGATCACAGGCAGTAGGCTAACTGCCCTATAACCTTTTAAGCCTAGCCATTAATGCCCCATTTTCCAATTAACAATGTCCATGGGCTACAATAGCTTTGGTGTATGCCTGCCCCCAGGGCATTTACAAACTGATCCTCTCCATATGGGCCACATGCAACAAGCCAGGGGGTGAATTTAAGATTTCTCATCCATTAGTCCAAATTGTATTTGAATAGGTGTAGGGAAGAGCTCTGTTTCACATGAATGGGAGTCTGTTCCAGAGAAGGGAATAAATCTCCGAGACACATACCTGTCCCTCCAACACATTTTGTTTATGTCACCGACAAGGTTTGAAGCTTTAGATTTGGTAATTCTAGTGCCGTTTGTTTTATGAACATGTAGCAGATCCAACAGGGATGGACTGAAGAACTCCTCGTATGTTAGACATAGATTGCCCCTCACTAGTTTGTAGGAGACCAAGTACAGGGTCATGACTTTGAGGCAGCCCACACAGGACATATTATTTACGCCCTGTATTCTTTTAATGATGAAACTGTGGCTGCTCCAGCTGTTGCAAATTCCTGGTCAAGTACATGCTGAAGGGTGCACTGTACTTGATTACTGGTCTAATGGGGGCCAAGTATAGTGTAACTATGATCTCCTTAGATTTGGATGCTATGTCCTTACTTATAAGTCGCTCCATGTAGAAAAATTTCCTTACTACCATGGACATGGTGATTAAAGTTCAGGTTACTGTCAACCTGAGCTCACAATCCTCTTACCACTGGGTCTGCTCTTAGGGGAGTGTCATCAAGGTTGTAACTTGCAGGGGTGGCTATCTTCCCAAAGGGTATTATTAAGCATTTTTTGACTTGTATTTTAGTCAATGGTTCTGGCACCAGTTATTTGTTGGTGTCAGACCCTCCTGAAGATATCTACATCTTAAGTGGATTCACTGATTGCACCCAACTTGCAGTCATCAGCAAATTTGGTCACCCAAAGAACCTCTACGTTTGTCTTAACTTCACAGAAGTACATTCCAAACAGATGTCCCAGTACCAAGCCCTGTGGGATGGCACTAGTAACAGGCCTCTTAGTGGAAGTGGATTCTCCCACCCTAACTTCATGTAAACTATCTGCGAGCCACTTGGTTATTCATTAGATGACATATGGATTTATATTTATGCCTAAATCTGTGATTTGGAGTGTTTGAAGATTTCTTATGTCTTTGCTTATCAGGTCCACAACAATTCTTTCCATAGACTTGCATACAAAATGATTGGTCTGAAGGATGACCACTGCAGTCCTCTATTCCCTAGGGATGAAGCCTGTCTGGAGGCTATGTCTGAAGAGAGATTCTAGTGTGCCTGACAGGTCATGTTTCAAGCTATTCAGAAGGCATCCTTGGATATTATCAGGACCCAGTGATGCAGTTTTTTTAGCTTCTGAACAGTGCATTGAGGACCAGTTCTTTACTGATAGTTGGGGGAGAAATGGTAGATGGTATTTCCTGCAGAGGAAAGTACAGTTGTGTACCTACCATAAATGTAGATGTTAGAGTGTATTCACTGTTGCAGTCATTACACTTGGGGTTATCCTGCTGGCCTGAATTCCAAAGTCCTGGTCCGGCGTCAGTTGCTGTCGCCTCTTCCCTGACGTCTGTGCGCCAAGGGTATATAAGATGCAGCCGACGCCATTTTCTTCAGTTTTTCTTGCCCCAGATGTCAGTTGCCCCCAAAAGGGTAAGCTAAAAACATTGCTTATAAAAAGCATGCACTAAAATAAACATTACCTTCATCTACAAGCAAATACACCACATAGGTTGTATAGAATAGAGAAGTACAGATAAGTCCCAGCAAAGAAAGGGGGATGGTGGGTGGGTAACCTGGACTGCAACAGTAAATACACTTGAACATCTACATTTATGGTAGGTACACAACTGTACTATGTTCATCGTGTTTCACTGTTGCAGTCATTACACTTGGGTTGAATCCCAAAGCTGAGGTTGGGTGGCTGGGTCTAAATAGAATTAGGAGTGGCTAAGAGGCCCTGCAGAACTGCAGTGGCAAAGTCTGCTCTGGATTTAGAGTAAAGAGGTAAGTGGTAGTGCTTAGTAAAAGTGTGCACTGAAGTCCAAGTTGCAGCCCCTAAAATATCCTTGGTTGGTACTCCTCTGAGGAAGGCTGCTTCCCTGGTCGAATATGGTCTAATGCCCTTAGGCACTGATTTGCCATGTTGTGAACAGCAGAAACGAATGCAGTGTCATATCCATTTAGATATAGTCTGCTTTGAGATAGCCTTCCATTGTGATCCTGCACCATATGCCATTAAAAGTTAACATGATCAGGCAGATTCTGTTCCTTTAACCAAGCATGCCTTCTAATGACAGAACCTGTAACAGCGGCCCTGCAAGAGGCCTCCAGTGAATCAAAACCACATTGCAAAGTATGCTTTCCCACTTGTTCAGTTGCATGCAATAAATCCTGCATTTCCTTGTTCTCAGAACATTCAGAATTTGTCAGCATTTTCTGTTTTAGCAGTGACATTAAGTATTGCTGATATTTAAGCATATGAAACTGACAATTTAAAGCCCTTACAGCCAAGGTAGCGGAAGTGTAAACTTTTTCCCCCCATCTGTCCAGTGCCCTTGAATCCCTATCTGAGGGGACAGGGTTTTTTTACAGTAGAGGCCTTGACCCCTTTGGGAACCTGAGATACAGTTTCTGGGTCAGCAGCAGGGTTTTTATATAGAAATTTATGAGAATCTGGAACCCTGTAGTATCTGTCCGGCTTAACAGGTGCAGGAGGTAAAGAGTCGGGAGACCGTCTGGACTATGAAAATACATCATCTACAATGTCTAGAACAGGTGGAATAGTAAGAGGTCTGTGCTGGGGTAGTAGAAGAAAGTCTCTGAGCCTTTTCTTAGATTCTGAGTAATCTTGGCTCACCCAGTGGAAATGCTCCCTCATGGTATGCAGGGTTTCCCCAAATGAATAATCCTCAGGAGGAGAAGCTGAAGCAATAGATTCTTCAGCATCAGAATCCTCATAGGGAGAAAGAGAGTATCCCTGTTCTGAAGAGGAGTCAGAGGAAATGGAAACCTGATCAGAGGAATCATATTCAGTGTCTTGCCTAGGCCTCTTATCAGGAGGGGGATGGGAACCCCTGATCAAAGTAATTAGGTCTTCGGCCATTTTGAGCATCTGTTTCTTAGGCATGGAAGTCTGTCCTGGAGAATGCTGTACTTGTTTTCTTGTCTTTAAAGCTGTTTTAGTCTTTGTTTTGGATGCTGAAGTTGGCTTGATATAAAGCTGTGTAGGTCTGAAAACACCCTCAGAAGCCGATGCCTGCTCAGCAGCTCCAGACCCATCTGAGGGATTAGTTTCCAAAGGCCCAATAACTTGAGTATCCAGAGGCCTAGTTGTCTCCACGTGGGAGTCGGAAGTGGCCGGTGGCTCTGAGGTAGTGGGTGTCAGGGGCTGCGAAAGCTCCTCACGGAGAACTGGCGACTGGCCTAGAAGAGGCTTCATCGTCAGTTTTGGACCCCTGATGCATGTCCTTTTCTTTTTCCTTGCGCTTTTTATGAACTACGGTCGTCGTCTGTTCCGACGGCATTATATAGTTAAACCTTCGGCCAAAGTAATGAAATGCAAAATCGTATTGACGTTTAATAGTGCGTTGGTTAAATCTAGCACAAAACCGACAACTAGCAACGTCGTGGTCAGGGCCTAGGCAAGGAATACAGTAAGAATGAAAATCCTTATGAAGTATTTGCTTCCCACAAGAAATACAATTGTTAACTTTTTCTGACATCGGTCTGGAGCAAGAAAAAAGTTTTCCCAACGGGTTACTTAGCTTTATTGAAGACTTCTGATCTGAAATTCAATTTTGAAAATCTCAGGAGTCGGCTGACCAGCACTTGCGAACTGCTTTTGCTTCGAGCACCGCACGGCAAGAAAGACTGAAGAAAATGGTGTCGGCTGCATCTTATATACCCCTGGTGCACTGACGTCAAGGAAGAGGCGACAGCAACCGACGTCAGACCAGGACTTTGGAATTCAGGCAGACTGGGGGTATTCCACTTAATAAGTTCAGCACAGTGTTGGGTTTAAGGTTACATACATAACTGGAAATGCCTTATGGTTCTTTTTGCCTCGTAGTTGTCTTTGGTGGACTTAACTAGTCCCCCGAGTTGCATGAGGAGATAGATGAGGGAATTTTTTTGATTTTTGGGCGTAGCCCTTCCTATTTTTGGACAGGACTTTCTTTCTTTTGCTGTACAACCTATTTATACTGGGGTTCATTCTTGTACAGAGTTTCTGTAAATGCTGTTGCATAGGCCACCATGTTCTCCAAGTTTGGAGGGGCTTGGAATTTAGCTAGGCCATCACATAGTAGGAAGTAGTTAGCCTTGTAAAAATTATTAAAGGTTCTTAGGTGTGGTGGGAGTTCAGCCTTTATATTTATTTCATGGGTGACTACTTTGTGATTTGATCTGACCAGTTAGGACATTACATACAGGCGAGTACAAGATTCCCTCATATTTGTGAGTACCAGATCCAAGATATTTGCTCCCCTAGTAGATGTGCAGGCTAGCTGTTCCAGGGTATTTGCATTGACAAAATCTAGGAATCTTTGAGATTGCATGTTAGTGGTTGTGTATCTTTCCCAGTTTATGCTGGGACAGTTGAAATCACCCATGGATATGGTGTTGGGATGAACTGTGAGTGACTGCAGTACATTCAAGTATGTGGTATGGGTATAATGGGTCATAGATGGAAACTTATAACTAGCAAGTATATGGTATGGACTTTACCTAAGGTTTGCTGGACATGGAGTAGTACACGCAAGTCATACTGCTTGATTAATCTTGAGATGTGCTTACTTTTTATGTAGAATGATACACCCCCATATCTTGTCTCTTCTTCTGCAGTAGTTGCTCTAGATATGTGAAAGGCATTATAGCCTTGTACTGCTGCAGTGCCTGCCATGGCTTTAAACAATATCTCAGTAACTGCACGGATATCAACATTTGCCAGAGTGAGAAGTGCTTCCAGGGAGTTGATCATCTTATTGGACATCCTAGCATTGAGCAGGAATACCTTTAGTTTATCTTGTGTAGAATTTACTATGTTGGATGGTTTTATCAGACCGGCATTGCTAAAAAAAGCAATACATGGGTGGATAATGTTTTGGCCAATATCTGAAAGCCTAGTGGGGACATATGCAGACCATCCCTGGCAAAGAAAAATTGTCTGCTGATCATGTAGTCTCAAGCTGACAAATATTGGACCCCCCCCATAGAATGACATCAATAACCAAGCCAATTGTTAAGGTCAGTCATCGTCTGTTTATATTGTGGTATCATCCTTGGAGAAGGTAGAATGCTGTTCAGTACTAGGCTCATACCTGCCTGGGGCACATATTCTGGAAGCTCTGTCCTGTCTTTCTTCATATAGTCCAAGGAAGTATGTCTGACATCACTGACACCCACATGGACAATAACAGAGTCATACTGATACTTATGAATCAATGTCCTGAGTGCATGTGGGATCTGGGGGATCCTTTACCCTGACAGACAACTAACCGTGATTGTCTCCTTGCTCAGCCTAGTGAGAAGGGGGGGGGGAGGCATCAGTGTGTCTCACTACAGAGTCCCCAATAACTAATATATTAGGTTTTGTGGCAGTTTGCCTTAAGAGCTTAAGAGGATGGGACATTGTGAGATGTTGCTGTATATGTCCTAACTGGTGTATTTGCTCAGCATTCAGGTGGTTCCTGAAAGCAGCTTATGGAAGGCCTTTGAGGTTTGGGTAACTACACTTAAGTGTCTCAGCCTGAGTTCATGTGTTGATCCATAGCAGATGTGGTGTGTGTTACTGGCAACTATTTGGAAATATCACTATCTGTATGAGAAAGCTCCCTCTCCAAAGACACTGTATAAATTACATCTCTCGCACACCCTGTGTCAGTTTGCTTAACAATAATGTGCTTGTTGGTAAACATGAGATAATTGCTCTATTGTCTCAAGATGTCCATTTCCATCAAGCCGGCTATAGAGACAGTAGGAAAGTGCACATCCATGGCTGTGGGTCCTCTTTTTTGTGATCTATGAGGGGATGGTGCAATCAGGGTTTAGAGTCGTTGGGCTGGGGGGTAAGGTGTAGAATTGATCTAAAACACTTTTGGGGTAATGCTTCTTAGTGGGCAAACTGAGCTACACACTTCAGAAAACATCAGAGGAAGTTTTATATGGAAAATTACAACTCTAGGTGCCTGAGTGTGCTGCTCAGGGAACTGAAAACCACTGCTGCACAGCTCAGTATAGGATACAGGACATGACTTGGAGATTAATCCAATCAGTAAACTGTAAAATGCAGTACAATTGTACATATAAGGCTCAAATCCTGCAGCAATTCTCAATTCTCTTACTATTGTGTGTGATACTACAATAATAAGGTCCCAAGACCAAGTAAAATGCAACAGCAAAAATGCAGTAGAAATGTAATAAATGAGGCTCATATTCTGCAGCAATTCACAGTTCTTTCACTATTGTGAAGAAGTTGTGCACTATGTTTTTTATTGTCTTCTAGGTCTACTGAGTTACTTTGTTATAAGAACAGCTCCCAAAATGGAAAGGTTAAAGTACAGTTGTGCACACTTACCATAAATGTAGATGTTCGAGTGTATTCACTGTTGCAGTCATCACATTTGGGTTATCCCTGCCAGGGTAGCCCTCGGCCGGCCCGAATACCAGAGACTTAGAATTTCTGCGTCGGTTGCTGTTGCTTGAGGACTGACGTCAGGTCTTCAGTAGTATAAAGTAAGGCAGTCACCACCATTACATCAGTTTTTCTTGCCCTAACCTGTCAGGAGCTCCCAAAGTGGGAGACCAGGTTCTGGTGGAAGAACCCCGCCAGTGGAAAATAAATACCAATATGTCCCTTGTAAGGAAAGAACAAGGAAGAATGGTAATAAAAGGAGAAAGAGAAGAAAGGGGGATGGAGGGAAACCAGGACTGCAACAGTGAATACACTCGAACATCTACATTTATGGTAAGTGTACACAACTGTACTATGTTCTTCGTGTTTTACTGTTGCAGTCATCACATTTGAGTAGATTTCCAAAGCTGAGGAAATGGGTGGAGGCAGTCAAGGAAACTAGGGGCTGGCTAGGATGCCCTGCAAGACTGCAGAGGCAAACCCTGCCCTGGATTTGGAGATGAGAGGCAGGTGGTAATGCTTGGTAAAAGTGTGAACAGATGTCCAGGAGGCAGCCTCCAGGATGTCCCTGGTGGGGACTCCTTTGAAGAAAGCTGCAGAGGTGGAGGCTGCTCTGGTGGAGTGTGCCCTGATCCCCTTTGGGGGAGGCTTTCCATGTTGTTTGTAGCAGAAATGGATGCAGTGTGCTATCCATTTGAAAATGGTTTGCTTGGAGATGGCGTTGCCTTCTGCCCCTGTAGCAAAGCTAAGCAGCAATTGATCAGACTTTCTGAAGGATTTAGCCCTGTCCAGATAGAATCTGAGCTGTCTGTGCACATCTAGAGAGTGAAGAATCATTTCCCCCTTGATCTGGGGATTAGGAAAGAAGGTGGTCAAATGAATGGATTGGTTGAGAGCCACACTGGACACCACCTTGGGCATGAAGGATGGGTTAGTTCTGAGGGATACCCTGTCTGCATGGAAGATGATGAAGGGTTCCACAGCCATGAGTGCTTGCAGCTCAGAGACTCTTCTGGCTGAAGTGATGGCCAGTAGGAATGCTGTCTTCCAGGAGAGATATTTTAGCTCTGCAGAAGAAGATGGTTTGAAAGGGGTCAGGGTGAGTTTTTCCAAGACAAAGTTAAGGTCCCAAGCTGGTGTTGGTGCCCTTCTGGGGGGCCTCAAGTTGCTAGCCCCTTTGATGAACTGTTTGATCAAAGGGTGTGAGAAAAGGGGCTGCTCAGTGGGAAAATGAGCAGAAATAGCAGAGGCATGATTTTTTATAGAGGAGAAAGAGAGACCACAGTGTAGTAGGTCAGCTAAGTAATCCAGGATGAGAGGGATGGAGGGCTGTGCCATACTGGCTCCTTAGCCTGTCACCAGTGGCAGAACCTTTTCAATTAATCAGCATAAGACTTCCTGGTGCTAGGATATCTGGCCTCATGGATAACATCCAGACCCTGTTTACTGAGGATGGCAGATTGGTTCAGAGTTAGGGAATAAGCCAAGCTGCCAAACTGAGTGTCTGCAATTGGGGATGCATGAATTCCCCTTCCCTATGGGTCAGGAGGTTTGAAATCTGAGGAAGATGCCATGGAGGCAGTGGGGACAGGCTGCGCAGCAAGGGGTACCAGTGTTGTCAGGGCCAGTCTGGAGCTATAAGAATGGTCCTTGGTTTTTCCTCCCTTATTGAGAGCAGTACCCTGGGGATGAGAGGTAGGGCAGGAAAGGCATAGACTGAGTGACCCAGGGGAAGGACAAGGCATCCACTTTCCAAGTGATGCTCCCTGGTGCAGAATTTGCGGAGCTGCTGGTTGATGCGGGAGGCAAAGAGGTTGACCTTGGGGGTTCCCCATTTCTGAGTTATTAGAGTGAAGGTACTTCTGTTGAGTTGCACCTCGTGTGGGGCCAGAAGGTATCTGCTTAATTGGTCTGCCAGAGAGTTAAGAGAGCCTGGTAGGAATTGTGCTAACAGGTGTAGTTGCATGGAAGACGCTGTGAGCCAAAGGGTCATGGCCAGCCTGCATAGAGGGTAGGAGTGAGTCTCTCCCTTTTTGTTAATGTACCACATCACAGTGGTGTTGTCTGTTGTGATCAGAACGCCTGGAGAGAGAAGGGGTTTGAAAGTTAACAAGGCGTGCTGCACAGCCATCATCTCTTTTTAATTGATGTGCAGAAGGATTTGCTGTGGGCTCCATTGGCCCTGTATGCACCTGCCGTCCAGGTGTGCACCCCAAGCGTAGTCTGATGCATCTGTGGTGAGGGCCTGCGTGGCGGGGCATGGGGAGAAGGGCAGTCCCTTGTTGTGGGAGCATGCTGTTGCCCACCAAAGAAATTCCTTTGGTAGAATAGTTTCCAGGTTTTCAGAGTGTTGACACCAAAGACTCTTTAGGTACCACTGAAGTTTCCTCATATACAGTCTGGCATATGGAATGAGTAGTATGCAAGATGCCATGAATCCTACAGCTTGCAGGATCTTCCTTGCAGATAGCTGGGGCCTGGTGGCTAGTTGACAGAAGTAGGCTGTCAGGAAAATTTTTTCTCTGGTGTAAAGTATGCCATCTGGGATACTGTGCCCAGATTTGCTCCCAGGAAGATTATCCTTTGGTTCATAGGTAGATACTAGGCTATCTGCCCTAGGGCATTTATAAGCCTAGCCAGAGTGTATTTGGCTTCCGCCTCCCTATTAGATTAGCGTACTGTGCCTCTGTAAAGTAGGTCACAGAATGTACCCTTTTAAGATTAGTTCACTGTGCCTCTGTCTAGCAGGGACACAGAAGAGATCCCAGGGGTGAATTTGTGATTTCCCATCCTCGCGTCCAGATTTCACTTGAACAGGGTCAGTGAGGGGCTATGTCTAACATGAATTGGGATTCTATTCCAGAGTGAGGGGAACCTCTGGGAAATGAATCTGTCCCTCCAGCATATCCTATTTATTTTTGTGCTGAGGTTTAGGTCCCTGGAGCGTGTAGCTCTAAGGGACTTGGATTTTTTTGAGGTGGAGCATGTCCATTAATTCTGGGTTTGACATGGCTTTGTACGTCAGGCATAGATCGCCTCTGAGTAGGCGGTAAGCAACTGAGTAGAGCTGGAGTTTCTTTAGTTGAGCTGCATAGGACATCTGTTTGTAGCCCATGATCCTCTTGGTGAGGTACTTTTGGGGTCTCTCCAGTTGCTGCAGGTGTCGGGTAAGGTACATCCCAAAAGGGGCATTGTATTCAATTATGGGCCTGATGAGTGATGAGTAGAGGGGCACAGTGACCTCTCTTGATCTAGATGCAAACCCTTTTGTGATAAGGTGGGTTATATAGAAGGTCTTTCTAACCACTTTGGCAACGTGATTATCGATTATCAAAGGAGAGATTACTATCTACGTTGGTCCCCAAATCTCTAATTACTTCTTCCGTACTTAATGGATTACCACCTATGTGGTAATTTGTGGGCACCTTGTTTTTCCCAAAGGGGATGACTATGCACTTTTTAGCATTTTGCTTGAGGCCATGGCTCTGGTACCAAGCATCCGTCTCTGTGAGACCCTTTTGGAGGATGCTTGTGTCAGCTGGAGATTCGATTATGGCCCCCAGTTTGCAGTCATCTGCGAACTTTGTCAGCCATAATCCCCCCCGTGTTAGCCTGAACCTCAGAGAAGTATATACCGAACAAGAGAGGTCCCAGAACTGAGCCCTGTGGGACGCCACTTGTAACTGGTTTGGATTCGGACATGGCACCTGCGATTCTGACCATGTGGGTTCTATCTCTGAGCCAGTTTGCAACCCATCTTGTGATATAGGGGTTGATATTTAAGCTGGTAAGCTTATTTATGATGCCCGAGTGGGGTATTGTGTCAAAGGCTTTTGCGAGGTCCAGGTAGGCTGTGTGGACAACCTTGCCCTCATCTATGGCTTTGGTAACTATTTCAAAGAAATCAACTAGGATTAAGAGGCAAGATCTGCCCTTAAAGCCGAATTGGGTAGGGTCCAGTGTCTGGAGGCTCCCAATGTCTTTGTTTATGAGTTCCATGATAATACACTGCATAGCTTTACAGACCAGACTAGTCAGGCTTATGGGGCGATAGTTTCCAGGGTCCGTTGTGGCACCACCTTTGTGGAGTGGGACCACTGTAGCTGTATGCCATTCTTTGGGTACATATCCTGTAGTAAGGCTAAGTTTGAACAGTGACTTAATGTGAGGGTTCAGTTCTTCTTGGAGCTCATGTAAGACACAGCCTGGGATACCGTCTGGTCCCATAGATGCTGTGTTTTTTGCTTTGGAGAGGGCAGCTTTCACCTGTGCATCTGTGATGTCAGAGAGGTTACATTCAGTTGGGATAGGCATTTGCTCCTTTGGGGAAGGGGAGAAGTTTGCGGTGAATCTGTCTGCCAGGATGTTGGCTATGTCTGTAGGTTCGGTATATTTTCTACCATTATGCAACAATTCAGAGCATATCTGGGAGTTTCCGCCCATGTTCCTGACATAACTAAAGAAGGCCTTGTGATTATCTTTAGTGTCTAGGGCAATTTTTCTTTCTTAGCTGGCCTTTGATGATTTTATGAGGGATCGAAGTTTCTTGCTAATACTGATCAGAGATGCCTTCCCTTTTTGGGATTTTTCTCTGTCATGTAGTAGCTTCCTCCTTCCGTTGTATAGCTTATTTATGGCCGGGGTCCACCAGACCAGTCTCCTGTTTTTGGAGGAGTGAGTTTTGGTTTTATCTGGGATAGCACGATCCATGCATTCCTGCAGGTGCTCACAGGATGCATTTGTAAAGGATTCTGCGGATTGGGCTGTATTATCCTCTGGCCCAGGGGCTTTGAAGGATTCCACCTCAGTCTTGAGAAGTGAAAAGTTGGCTTTTGAGAAATTCTTTAGTGATTTCCTTGGCTGAGGGTGGGGATGGGATATGGATGTCCAGGGAAATTTGTTTATGGTCTGATCTTACCAATGAGGGGTTTACCTCTGGTGTGGAACATAGAGTCCCCATGTTGGTGATGACCAGGTCCAATATGTTGGGTTGGCACCTGCTTGTATTTCTTTTTGTTGATTGTGTACCCCAGGGAGGTTAGTAGGGTCTTTAGAAAGGTCAGGTGCTTGAGCAGCTTTTCCTGGCTGTCTGTCTGAATAAGGCAGTCATCCAAGTATGGGTAAATTTGAATATTCCTTTGTCTGCAAAAGGCAATGGCCAGAGCCAGACATTTTGTGAAAACTCTGGGAGCAGTAGACAAGCCAAAGGGAAGCTCAGAAAACTGAAAGTGTTGAGATCCTGCCCTGAAGCGGAGATACTTCCTGCATGATTCCCCAATAGGAATGTGGAGGTAGGCCTCTTTTAGATCTAGGGTGGCTAGCCAAGTGTCCTTGGAGAGCATGGGTAGCAGCTGCTGGTAGGTGAGCATTTTGATTTTGGGATCACCAGGAAGGTGTTTAGAATGTATAGATCAAGGATGGGGCACCAGGTGCCCTCTTTTCTGGACACAAAAAAAAGTCTGGAGTAGAAGCCTTGGCCTATCTGTTCTGCAGGAACGTGCTCTACTGGCCTCATAGAGAGCATGGAAAGGATTTGCTTTTGAGCCTCTGCCCACTGATTTGGAGGTAGATATGGGAACATTTTGGGTGTGGAAGGAAAATTTGTATCCCTGACACAATGTTCAGAACCCACTGGTCCTTGGTAATGGTGGCCCAGGAGCTTGAGTGAAGGGAGGGTTTTGCTCCTATGGGTAAGTGAACGTGGGCAGAGGAGGGGTGGAGGAAGTGAGTCATCGCAAGTTCTTACCATAAGGGGGGTGGCTTAGAACTCACTGGTTTTGAAGTGGAGGTAGTCCACTGCTTAGATCTCTGCATTCCCTGGGGCTGCTATCTGGGGGGGTCTGTTTCCATGGGGCCTAGGCTGGGCTGGTTTACTTGGAGCAGAAAAGAACCCGTGCTTGCAAGGAGAATGCCTGCTGATCCTAGGGGGCTGGACCTGTAAGAAATCCTTAACTGTTTGCATAGATTTTGCTTTTTCTTCCATCTTTTTTAAGACCTCTTCGGCTTTAGTGCCAAATAAGTTATTTGTGCAAGGGGGCATCCAACAATTTAGATTTGACATAGTCTGGCACGGGTTGTTCCTTAAGCCATGCATGTCTTCTAATGACAGATCCAGTGACTGCTGCCCTGCAAGAAGCTTCTAGGGTGTCAAAACCACAGTGCAAAGTGTGTTTAGTTACTTGGCTTGCAGAATGCATGAAGTCTTGTAAATCTTTAGATTCTGCCCAAGCAGGTAAGGAAGACATTTTTTGTTTAAGGTGTTCCAAGGTATGTTGTTGAAATTTCAGCAATTTAGTGCACTGACAGCAAGAGTAGCTGAGGTGTAAACTTTTTTATCCCATCTGTCCAATGCTCGGGAATCCCTGTCTGAGAGGGGTGGGATTCTTAGCAGAGGTTGCTTTAATCCCTTTTGGCCTTGAGAAATGACCTCAGGGTCAGCTGTTGGATTTTTTAAAAGATATTTGTGTGAGTCAGGGACTCTATAGTACCTGTCTGGTTTTCTGGGAGCAGGAGGTAGGACGTCAGGTGTCAAGCTAGATTCAAGGAAAACATAATCCACAACATCGAGGACTGGGTGGGGGTGTTGGTGGGGTGGCCAAGGGTCTGTGTTGCGGAAGATGTAGGAATTCCCCGAGTCTCTTTTTAGACGGTAGTCCTGACTCTCCCATTGGAAATGCTCCCTTAAAGTATGCAGTGTTTCCCCAAAGGAAAAATCCTCTGGAGGAGAGGCGGAAGGAATGGAGTCCTCTAAATTAGAATCCTCATAAGTGGAGTGGGGTTGCAAGTCTTCATAGATGCATCAGATTCATCTGACTCTTGTTCAGACAAAACTATAGAGGACAGATCTCTTTTCCTTTTTGAGCTTGGCTTTCCCTGATCAGCATGATAAGGTCTTCCATTATTTTAAGCATTTGAGACTGAGGCAAGGTAGCAGGTGTCCCAAGGTCTCATCACATTTGTTTCTTGGGTGTGGTTCAAACCCTGGGCGTAAGAAATTCCGTTGTTTTTGAAAGAATGGTAGTCGCAAAATTAGACATCGGTTTGTGTCTAGATTTGGTAGTGTGAAGAACTTTCTCGGAAGCCAGTGCCTGCTCAGTGGCTCCGGACCCATCCAAAGTAGAGACGACCGCAGGATCCTTAGTTGAAGAGTTTTGCGGCATACCGGACTCAGAAAGGGTCTCAGTAGCGGCCTGCGAATTAACTGAAGCGTGCATCAGGGGCTGCAGAAGCACCTCACTGAGTACCGGAGGACTGACTACTAGCTTAACGGAAGCATTGTCGGTAGGTTTCGACCTGTGCGGTCTGTTTCCATCTTTATCTTTACTTTTTTTCAGAAGATCTGCTGTCAGATGGCTTACTGAAGCCATATTGGAATTCGTGGAGTGTAAATGAAAATATCTGGCTACAATAAGGGCCCGACATTGGATAGTTCTGGCATTGAATAAAGCACAGAAGTGACAATGGAGGACCTTGTGGTCTGGGCCTAAACAAGTGACACAGTAAGAGTGGAAGTCTCAGTGTGGTATTTGCTTTCCACAGACGAGACAATTATTAACTTTTTCTGACATCGGTTAGTGCAAGAAAAAAGGATCTCCAACGGGGTACTTAGCTTTAGAAGACTTCAGTTCAGAGACTAAAACTCAAGTAGCGGCTGACTGGCACTCGTGCGAACTGCTTCTGCTTTGGGGTCCACGGCAAAAAAAGACTGATGTAATGGCGTCGGCTCTTTATACTACTGACGACCTGACGTCAGTCCTCAAGTGACAGCAACTGACGCAGAAATACTAAGTCTCTGGTATTCGGGCTGGCCGAGGGCTACCCTGTAGGGATAACCCAAATGTGATGACTGCAATAGTGAAACACGAAAAACATCAACTGGGTCACTGTAGGTTACTTGTAGATGTGTATTTGGAATTACACTATAGCTTGGTGACCACCTTCTACAGCCAATAGGCTTTATACACTATTAATATATATATATATTTTTTTTACAACATACTTGCTACTTTTTCTTCAGCTAATTCCTTCTCAGTTTTTGATACTTCAATTCAGGCCAGGAAGGCACAGATGCTGATCTGCTACCCTTAAGATTTTCAGCTACTTTTTCTACGGCTAATTCCTTTTCAGTTTTTGAGACTTCAATTCAGGCCAGGAAGGCATAGATGCTGGTTCATAGGTAGGTACTAGACTATCGGCCAGAGGGCCCATACAAGCCTAGCCAAAAAATGTACCCTGGCTTTCGCCACCCAAGATAATTATTTTCCTGTGCCCCTGTCGAGCAGAGCCACAGAAGTGATCCCCGGGGTGACTTTCCCATTTCCCATCCAATCATCAAGATTTTTCTTGAAGAGTGCAAATGAGGAGCTCTGTTTGACATAGATAGGTAGTCTGTTCCAGAGTATGGGAAGTCTCTGGGACAGGAATCTATCCCTCCAGCATGTTCTGTTTATTGTGGTGACAAGGTTTAGGTCCCTAGAGCGTGTAGCTCAGAGGGATTGGGATTTCTTTAAGTGGAGCATGTCCAATAGCTCTGGGTTTGACATAGCTTTGTATGTTAGGCAGAGATCGCCCCTGAGTAGATGATATGCGATGGAGTAAAGCTATAGTTTTTTTAGACGGTCTGCATAGGGCATCTTTTTGAGGCCAGTAATCCTCTTTGTGAGGCATTTCTGTGGTCTTTCCAGTTGCTGTAGATGTCTTGTGAGGTACATACCCAAAAGGGGCATTATACTCTATAACGGGTCTAATGAGTGATGAGTAGAGGGGAACAATGACCTCTTTTTTTCTGGATGAGAATCCTTTTGTGATGAGATGAGCCACGTAGAAGGATTTCCTGACCACTGTGGTGATGTGATTATCAAAGGAGAGACTACTGTCCACCTGTGTCCCAAGGTCTCATCACATTTTCGACATTAAGAAGACTACCAGCTATGTGGTAGTTCATGGGCACAGAGTTTTTACCAAAGGGGATGACAATACACTTTTAGGCACTGAGCTTCAGGCCATGGCTTTGACACCAGGTATCTGTCTCAGTGAGGCCCTTTTGTAGTTTGTCCACATCGTTAAGAGTTTTGATTATGGCTCCTAGTTTGCAGTCATCTGCAAACTTTGTTAGCCAAAGACCTTCTGTGTTGGCCTGCACTTCAGAGAAGTAGATACCAAACAGGAGAGGACCCAGGACTGAACCCTGTGGTACTCCACGTCACTGGTCTGATGTCGGATTTGGAATCCGCTACTTTCACAGTGTGGGTTCTGTCCGTGAGCCAGTTGGCAACCCATCTTGTGACATAGGGATTTATACCTAGTTTAGTGAGCTTATCTATAATTCCAGAGTAGGGGATGGTGTCGAAAGCCTTGGCGAGATCTAGATAAGCTGTGTGAACCATTTTACCCTCATCTATGGCTTTGGTGACTGCTTCAAAGAAGTCAATCAGGTTTAGGAGACATGATCTGCCTTTTACAAATCTAAACTGGGTAGGGTCCAGAGTTTGGAGATTACCAATGTCTTTGTTTATGAGTTCCACGATGATACGTTCCATGGCCTTGCAGACCAGGCTTGTCAGGCTAATGGGGCGGTAGTTCCCGGGGTCCGTCGTGGCTCCCCTTTGTGGAGTGGGATAACCGTTGCGGTGCGCCATTCAGTGGGTACAAAGCCTGAGGTGAGGCTATGATTAAACATGGTACTTAGGTAGGGTGCCAGTTCATTCTGTAGTTCGTGTAGAATGCAGCCTGGGATATTGTCAGGTCCCATGGATGCTGTGTTCTTGGCTTTGGAGAGTGTGTTTTTTACCTGTGCAGCTGTGATTATAGGAACTTTGCATTCTTCCGGTATAGAGATGGGCCCTCTAGGGGGTGAGAGGGGGGTAAAGTTAGTACTGAACCCATCTGCTAGGATGTTGGCAATATCAGTTGGTTCTGTATATTTAGTGGCATTGTGCTGCAACTCAGAGCAGATCTGAGTGTTCCCATTTAGATTCTTGACATAGCTATAGAATGCTTTGTGGTTGTCTTTAAAGTGGGTGGCAATTTTATTTTAGTAACTAGCTTTGGAGGGTTTTATGAGGGATCTCAGCTTCTTACTGAGCTTGACCAGGGAGTTCCCTGCAGTCATGGGATTTTACTCTTTTTGCAACAGTTTCGTTCTTCTGTTGTAGAGTTTGTTTATGGCAGAGGACCACCAGACTGGCTTCCTTTTTTTGGAGGATAACACCTTGGTTCTATTAGGGATAGCATGATCCATGCACTCGTGTAAGTGCTTAAAAAGTGCATTTGTGTAGGACTCGGCAGTCATACCTCTATTGTCCGTCTGCATGGGTGTCATGAAGTTTGCCACTTCTGCCTTAAGAAGTGTGAAGTTGGCTTTGGAGAAGTTTTTTATGATGGTTTCCCTAACTGGGGGTGGGGGTGGGATGTGGATGTCTAGGCTGATTAGCTTGTGGTCGGATCTGACCAACGAGGAATTGACCTCTGGTGTGGAACACCGGTTTCCCATGTTGGTAAGGACCAGGTCTAGGATATTGCTGCCCCTGGTGGGGGTGTGAATAAGTTGATCCAAGGCGTTGGAATTTATGAATTCTAGAAAACATTGAGCAAAAGAGTTGGTACATGAGTAGTTTTCCCAGTTAATGGTCGGGTAGTTGAAATTGCCCATTATTAGGGTGTTGGGTTATACCCTAATACTTTCCAGTGTATCAAGAGATGAGGAGTGTGAATCCTGGGGCATGGTGGGGGGTCTGTAGCAAGCTACAATTTGGATTGTGGTCTTGCCCAGAGTTAGTTGCACTTGGATAATCTTGGATGCATTATACTGTGCAACTAGCCTGGAGGTGTGATATCCTTAATGAATATGGACACGCCTCCGCCTTTAGTGCTTCGTTCTGGGTTAGGTGGCCGAAAGGTGTGGTATGAATTGTAGCCTGGTAATGCAGGGGTGCTCTCTGGAGCTTTGAACCAGGTCTCTGTCACTGCACAGATGTCAATGTTCTCCATTTTAAGGAGTGCCTCGAGTGAGTGCATTTTGAGGTTTAGACTTCTAGCATTGAGTAGCATTAGCCTCAGATTTTGCTTATTTGTACCTGTTACGGTGGTGAATTTGTCATTTGAACCTTGCCTTAAAAAGGCACTATAGGGGTGGCAAGAGCCTTAGCCAGTATCCAGAATCCTAAGGGTGACAGGTGCAGGCCATCTCTGGCAAAGCATCGTGGTCTGTCGATCATGTCGTCCCAGGCAGAAAAATACTGGATCCCCTTAGAACGACACCAGAAGCTTAGACAACTGTTGAAGTCAATCATTTTGTCCTTGTACTGTGGTATCATTCTGGGTGATGGCAGGATGCTACTCAGGGTTAGGGTCATACCTGCCTGGGATACAAGATCGGAGAGCTCCTCCATGTCTCTTTTCATGTAGTCCAGGGAGGTACGTCTCAGGTCATTCACACCAACATGGACAATGACAGTGTCATATTTGTACTTATTGTAGAGGGACCTGAGTGCATGCGTTATGTGGCGGATCCTGGCACCTGACAGGCAGCGGACTGTAACGTTCTCCTTGTTTAGTCTAGTGAGTGGAACATCAGTATGCCTGACTATAGAGTCACCTATGACTAGAGTGTTTGGTACGTTGTTATGCCTTATGGGCTGTGGTTGAGTGGCACACTGAGTTTGTGGGCTATGTGTCATTTGGGTTGTGTTGGGGGGGTGGAGTTTGCTTGCGTTTATGCTTTGGATGTCCCTGATGCTTGGGCAGGTTTTTATTGAGAGCCTCCGCGAATGTAGGTGTGTGTTTTGTGTTTCTATGTGTGTGTTTTGGTGGTGTAGGTTTTGAGGGACTATGTGATGAGTGTGGTGTGGTGCAAGTGTTTACCTTCTCCTCTTGACTGTCTAGTCCAGTCTTGGGTGAAGAGAGCTTTGCTTCCAGTTTGTCTATATAAGTGCATCTCTCACAGGTTGTAGTGTTGGGTGGTAGGAGGAGAGGGTTGTCTGTGTACATGAGGCAATTGCTGCATTGCCCCAAGATGCCCAGATTCATCAGGTAGACACGAGAAATCACTGGGAGCTGACCCTTAGACATGCCTGGATAAGTGCTTATTTATTAAGTACTAAAAACTGTTTTCCACTAGACAAGTGAGGAAAGTTGAGTGCTGTAGTAATTTGCAGCTTATGTAGTGCTTACAATGAGTTCTGAACAAGTGCTGAGTTCAAAGAAACAGATTTGAGTGCTGAAACTAGAAAACTGGCTAGTTATAAGAAACAAAACTAAGCTAGAAGGCTTCCCTCCAACCCAGTAGGGCTTGGGGCTCAGAAGCCTACAGTCTAGACCACTTAACAGGAAAGGCAGGAAACAAGTTTAAATTTTTTTTTTTATTCTCTTTCCCAGATGCTCTCTTTGTACACAGTAGGAGTACCTGACATCAGAATATGATCTCACTGCACTCAGCTGAGTGAGCAAATGAGATGGGCCCAGAAGGAGTATCCAAACAGAAATTTACAAGAGGGTCGGGCAGTTTCAAAGCCACTAAGATGAACACCAAAACAGAAACAGGGAGAGTGGGTGGGAAAACTAACTGAAGAACAGATTCAAAACGTTCAGTTCAGTTAATATTCATGCAACAGTTAAATCAATTTAAATACTGTATTATTTGAAAAAAAGTGCAGATAAAGGTACTTATTCTCTTATACGCCCAGTTGAATACAGCTAGATCTTAGCCGGCCAAAGCTGAGGTTTTTAAGCAGAAAATATTTCAAACTGTACCACTTAAATAGGCAATGACAGGAAATCAAAGAATGTGGCTACCCCCACACCTGCAGTTACTAACAGATAATAAAATTCAAGCAAGCACTAACTGAAGAACAGAGTCAAAACTTCCAGTTCAGTTAATATTCATGCAACACAGTTAAATCAATTTAAATACTGTATTTGAAAAAAAGTGCAGATAAAGGTACTTAAATTTTCTTATACGTCCAGTTGAATACAGCTAGATCTTAGCCGGCCAAAGCTGAGGTTTTTACCCTTAAGATTTTGAGAAACAGCAAGAGACCCTGCAGTTATAATACACATGTCAATGTTTGTATAATTCACTCCTTTCCCAGAGTTATGCTGAGAAAGATGATCTGAAGTTTTCCTATGCTTCGCAAAACCCATTTGATCCAAGTAGACCATGTCAGAAATAAGACTCAAGCCTGCAAGCCTATATGGACGTAAGGTTTACTATTGAAATGTCGAACGGCACTACATCGACTGTACTATAGTCGAACACGGAAGTTCAAAAATAGTAATGTCGACGACAAAAAACAATCTAGGACTGTGTTTTAACATGGGTCGAGGTAGGGGAGATGTTTCTAGTTCTGAATAATACTGAACACCTACCTCGACCCATGTTAAAACCATTCCTAGATTGCTTTTTTGACATCGACATTACTATTTTTGAACTTCTGTGTTCGACTATAGTACAGTCGACATAGTGCCGTTCGACATTTTAATAGTAAACCATAGCCGTAAACATTTTGTAATCATGACTCAGTATAAATATGGGCTGGTACATTGGGTAATAAAGTACAGTTGTGTACACTTACCATAAATGTAGATGTTAGAGTGTATTCACTGTTGCAGTCATCACATTTGGGTTATCCTGCCAGGGGTAGCCCTCAGTCGGCCCGAATACCAGAGGCTTAGTATTTCTGTGTCAGTTGCTGCTGCTCCAGGACTGACATCAGGTCGTCAGTGGTATAAAATCAGGCAACCGAAACCATTACATCAGTTTTTCTTGCCCTGTCAGGAGCCCCCCAATAGGGAGCTATGTTATGGTGGAAGAATACCACCAGTAGAAAGTAAATACCAAAAATTCCTTGTAAGGTAAGAAAGAGAGAGAGAGAGAGAGAGAAGGGGGGCAGAGGGAGGGAAACCAGGACGGCAACAATGAATACAATCGATCATCTACATTTATGGTAAGTGTACACAACTGTACTATGTTCTTCATGTTTCACTGTTGCAGTCATCACATTTGGGTTGATTCCCAAAGCTGGAGAAAAGGGTGGAGGCAGTCAAGAAGAGTGGGGGCTGGCTAGGGTGCCCTGCAAGACTGTGGTGGCAAAGCCTGCCCTGGATTTGGAGACGATAGGCAGGTGGTAATGCTTGGTGAAGGTATGAACAGATGTCCATGTTGCAGCCTCCAAGATGTCCCTGGTGGGGACCCCTCTGAGAAAAGCTGCAGAGGTGGAGGTTGCTCTGGTGGAATGTGCCCTGACCCCCTTAGGAGGTGGTTTTCCGTGCTGTTTTTAGCAGAAATGGATGCAGTGTGCTATCCATTTGGAGACTGTTTGTTAGGATATGGCCTTGCCCTCTGCTCCTGCAGTGAAGCTGACTAGTAATTGATCAGTTTTTCTAAAAGATTTAGTCCTGTCCAGGTAGAATCTGACCTGACTGTGCACATCTAGATAGTGCAGAATCCTTTCCCCCTTGTTTTGTGGGTTAGGGAAAAAGGTGGGCAAATGAATGGATTGGTTGAGAGCCACACTGGACACCACTTAGGCATGAAGTATGGGTTAGTCATGATGGAGACCCTGTCAGCATGGAAAATGATGAAGGGCTCTACAACCATAAGTGCTTGTAGCTCTGATACTCTTCTAGCTGAAGTGATGGCCAGAAGCAAGACTGTCTTCCAAGAGAGAAATTTTAACTCTGCTGAAGCTGCAGGTTCAAAGGGGGGCAGTGTGAGTTTTTCCAACACAAAGTTAAGGTCCCAAGGTGGGGTAGGAGCTCTTCTGGGAGGCCTCAAGTTGTTAGCCCCTCTTAGGAAATGTTTGATGAGAGGGTGTGAGAAGAGAGGTGGCTCTGTGCTGAAATGAGCAGAGATGGCTGATGCATGAGTTTTAATAGAAGAGAAGGACAGACCCCTGTGTAGTAGGTCTGCCAGGTAATCCAGGATGAGAGGTAGGGAGGGCAGTGCAGTTCTGGCTCCCTTAGCCTTGATCCAGGTGCAAAACCTTTTCCACTTGTCAGCATAAGATTTTCTAGTGCTGGGCCATCTGGCCTCACATATAACATCTATAACGTTTTTGCTTAGGCTGGCAGTTTGAGGAGAGGTCAGGTAATAAGCCAGGCTGCCAGGTTGAGGGTCTGCAATTGGGGATGCATGAATTCTCCATTCCTCTGGCTAAGGAGTGTTGGGATCTGAGGAAGGTGCCATGGTGGCAGGGGTGACAGGCTGTGCAACAATGGGCACCAGTGCTGGTGTGGCCAGTCTGGGGCAATCAGGATTGCCCTTGTTTTTTCCTCCCTTATTTTGAGCAGTACCTTTGAAATGAGTGGTAGAGGGGGAAATGCATAGACCGAGAGGTTTACCCACTGGAAGGATAAGACATCCACTTTCCAAGCCTTGCTGTGAGGTTCCCTGGTGCAGAATTTGCTGAGCTGATGATTGGAGTGGGAGGAAAATTGGTCAACCTTCGGGGTGCCCCATTTCTGGGTTACAAGGGTGAAGGTTCTGTGGTCTAGCTGCCACTTGTGTGGATCTAACAGGTTTCTGCTTAAGTTGTCTGCTAGAGAGTTTAGACAACCTGGCAGGAATTGTGCTAACAGGTGAAGTTGCATGGCTGTGGCCGTGTGCCAAAGGGTCATGGTGAGCCTGCAGAGAGGATAAAAGTTAGTCCCTCCCTGCTTGTTGATATACCACATCACTGTGGTTTTGTCTGTTTTGATCAGTAGAGGTCCCAGGGAGAGTAGGGGTCTGAAAGCTGTCAGGGCAAGCTGAACAGCTAACATCTCTTTTTGGTTGATGTGCAGATGTATTTGGTTTGGGCTCAACTGGCCCTGAATACACCTGCCATCCAGGTGAGCACCCCAGGCATAGTCTGAAATGTCTGTGGTGAGGGTATGGGCAGCATGGGTTGTGAGAAGGGAAGTCCCTTGTTGTGGTAGTATGCTGCTGCCGACCAAAGAAAATCTTTCCTTAGACAAGGTATCATTGTCATAAGAGTTTCCAGGTCTTGAGAGTGCTGACACCAAAGGCTTTTTAGGTACCACTGTAGTTTCCTCATATGTAGTCTGGCATATGGAATGAGTAGAATGCAAGAGGTCATGAACCCTAGAGCTTGCAGGATTTTCCTTGCGGATAACAGGGTTCTGGTGGCTAGTTGACAGATGTAGGCTTGCTTTTATTTTATTTTACATTTGTTGACCGGGATAGTCCGACTGGATATATGTCCATTTTCAGCGGAGGCACAGGGAAAAAAGCTCCAACGGTTTTAACATATGCATTCATCACAATGTACAGATAAAACAACATTGTACAAATAAAACATACTTTATACTCATAATTAAATTTATACAGTCTAACAAACTTCTAATCTGGCTTAACAAATAAAAAAGATATTTGGGTTCCATTTACAAACACGGTATGAGTACACAAGTATGAATAAAGATTTAGTCAGGCCTGCAGCAGGGACATATCCAGCGAGACTTGAAATACTCCTTGAGGGCTTTTTTGAAATGAGATAGGGTGATATCTAGGGTAATGTTAGCAGGAAATGAGTTCCAATTTTTGCCAGCAGAGTTGGCGAACAGGGAATCACCTGCTAAGTTGTTGGATTTGATGGTTTGCACTACCAGTCTATTAGATGAGCAGAGTGATCTGGAGTTGGAGTGGGGATAGATGATGTTTTTCAGTGCAGGAGTATTTTCTGGTTGGTTGAGTGCTTTGTGAGCCACAATATGTTGATTATACTGAATCTGCCCGAGTAGCTCTAGCCATCTCAGATACTTTAGATTTTTACAATGATGCGTTCTATAGGGGAGACCAGTGGCAAATCTAGCAATGTTATTATAGTAACATATATAGTGGTATTATAGTATCACATATAGTGGTATATAGTAGTATTAAAGTATCACGTAATTCCACTCCACAAGGGAGGCACATCCCAAGAGCTTACCAACTACTGGCCAATAGCAATTCTATCACCTTTATCAAAAATATTGGAGAGAATAGTTCACTCTCAACTAATGCAGTACCTCCTAACAAATAATCTACTATCTCATTCTCAGCACAGCTTTAGACCCTCCCATAGCACCACCACAGCACTACTGTCCTTTACCAATTTAGTCAATCACCACAGAAACAAGGGACTATTCGTATCTGCCATATTCCTAGACTTATCTAAAGCCTTTGATATGGTAAACCACAGCAGGCTTCTTGAAACACTAGCTACCCTTAACATACACTTTTCCACTATATCATGGTTTAGCAACTACCTATCAGGTCAGCAACCAGCAGTGCTATGGCAAAATCAATTGTCCTCCCCTTTACCAATATCCATCGGTGTCCCTCAAGGATCCATTATTGGTCCTTTGCTGTTCTCCCTATTCACAAACCAGACAGCTGCATCCTTAATCTATGCCAAAGTAGTACAATATGCAGATGACACCACCATTATATGTACTGCCCCAAACATAAATGAACTACAAACCATAACTCAAAAAAACCTTAGCAGAAGCATGGTTCGCCAACATAAAACTTCTTAATCCCAAAAAAAAAAAAACCTAATTATATTTGGCCCTGGTAGACCACCTCAGCTAAGCAAGGATCTCACCATAATCTCCAAAGATAACATCACAATCACTCCAACAACATACATAAAACTGCTAGGGGTAATTATCAACAACAACCTCAGATTTGACTTTCACATAGCCCAAACAATCAAGAAAGTAAACAAAAAACTGTGTCTCCTTTATAGAAGCAAACATTTCATGACCAAGGACACAAAATCCACAACAGCAAGGACCCATCTCTTATCCATCCTACTGTATGCCGGCCCTATAATGACAAATCTTCACCACTCCGAACTCACCAAAATGGAGTCTTGTTACAACAAGATTGCCAAGTTCGCTACTGAGGCCTCTCATAGATCCTATCATTGTCTTGCCCTAAAGCAACTCAACTAGCTTGAGCTGCCCCAACAGCTGTTACTTCATCAACTCTCTACAGCACACAAACTGTACTACCTGCCCAACAAAATCCCATCACTACAGCAACTAATTCAGCCCTACACAACCACCAGAACCTTAAGATCCAGTAGTCAAAACCTTTTAAATGTCATCAAACATAAAAATGATGCAGGTAAGTCTCTCTTTGCCTGAACCATAGCCAAAGTTTGGAATCAACTCCCAAATCACATCACTGCTACAACCTTTTCCCTCCAATTCAAAAAAACTCCTCAAAAGCCACTATTCAAACAACTGGCTCTGCGCCTGTGTCTCCTCAGGTTAAACCAAACCACTGCACTGTTGCAGGAATGCATGAATTCATCTAATAATCACCAATTACTTCCTCTAGTTAAGCAGGTAAGACCTGTTATACCCCAAGCATTCAGACTTTTCTGAATAAACTCCTACTAAAACATCTTGTTTCTTTTCTCCGATACCTTACTACTTCTAATCTGACAAAGTACTGCATATACACAGTACTATCACCACTGCAACAAAATCTTTTGTACTGTTTTCCCAAATACTGTACTACTCTCAATCTGTCAAT
The DNA here is from genome assembly GCF_019279795.1 of Protopterus annectens. Taxonomy (NCBI): domain Eukaryota; kingdom Metazoa; phylum Chordata; order Ceratodontiformes; family Protopteridae; genus Protopterus; species Protopterus annectens. Next base: position 390,617,073 of record NC_056735.1, on the reverse strand, counting down.
GTACTGCAAATAAACCTACTACCAGAAATGTAAAACTCTGCCTACTACATGCTGAAATGAGTCTACAATATACTTGTATATAGTACTGTTAACAAGATGTTAATATCTGACTATTGCATGCTGTAATGTATTCATAGATGTAAATGAAATCCTAACTTGTATTGTACTGTATGTGGAGCTTTTCTCCCCGGACCCCGCTGAAAAAGGACTTGTGTCCAGTCGGGACTTTCCTGGTTAACAAATGTAAAACAAAATAAAAATAAAATAAATTATAGCAGCTTGAGAGTTTGTTAAGATCAGTTTTATTTAGGTTGGCAAGTAAAAGGGAAGCATAGTAGAGGGTACAGAGTAAATGGGAGCGGGCAGTGGCAGTCCTGGCAGGTGGGGTAAGGAATGGCTTTATCCTATATAGTGAGCCCAGCTTTCTATTAATGGTTTTGATAGTTTTGTTAACATGCACATCAAACTTAAGATTGTTATATACAATAACTTCTAGGAGTTTTGTATGGACATCTGGTGAGATTATGATACCATTACTAGACTTAATAGAGAGAGTTTCCGCCGTGGATCTTTGGGTGGGGGAGAAAAGTAGGAGCTTTATTTTGTTAGGATTTAGAACCAGACAGCGAGAGGCAAGCCAATTCGCTGCTAGGTTAAACATACTCTGAGATATTGTTAGCAGCTCTGTTTGTGAGGTGCCAATGCAGATCAACGTTGAATCTTCTACGTATTGAATACAGTTGGCTTCAGGGATGACAGTGTGGAGGTCATTAATAAAAATGGAAAACAGAAGTGGTCCCAAAATAGACCTCTGGGGGACACCTAGGGTGTTTGGTAGGAGGAGTTAGGAATGCCATCGGGGATGCTGTGTCCAGGCTTGCTCCCAGGAATACAATTTTTTGTGTGGGGACTAGTTTTGATCTATTTTCGTTGATAGTATACCCCAGGGAGGTCAGTAGGTCCTTTACAAAGGTCAGGTGCTGTAGCAGCTTTACCACACTGTCTGCTTGAATCAGGCAATCGTCTAAGTATGGGTAAATTTGAATATTTCTTTATCTGCAAAAAGCAATGGTGGGGAGCCAGACATTTTGTGAAAACTCTGGGAGCAGTAGATAAGACAAAGGAAAGCGCAGAGAACTGAAAGTGCATTGATCCTGCCCTGAAATGTAGGTATTTCCTGCATGACTCCCTGATTGGGATGTGTAGATATGCCTCTTAGATCTATGGTGGCTAACCAAGCATCCTTGAAAAGCATAGGTAGAAGCTGCTGGAGAGTGACCATTGGGCACTATGTGCTCTCTTTTCTGGGTACCAGGAAGAGTCTTAAGTATAAACCTTGGCCTATCCGTTCTGCAGGAACATGCTCTATTGCCCTCATGGAGAGCATAGAAAGGACTTGCTTTTTGGCCTCTGCCCACTGGTTTGGGGGAAGATCTGGAACCCTTTTGGGGTTGGCAGAGTGTGGAAATAAAATTTGTATCCCTGGGACACTATATGTTGAGGACCCAGTGGTCGTTGGTAATGGTGGTCCAGTTGCTTGCGTGGAAGCAGTTTTCCTCCTAGGGGCACGAACAGGTGGGCAGAGCAAGGGGGTGGAAGTGAAATCATTGTGAGTTCTTACCATAAGGGGGTGGCTTTGCACTCCCTGTTTTTGAAGAGGAGGAACTCCATTGCTTAGATCTCTGCATTCCCTGGGGCTGTTGTCTGGGGGGTCTGCTTCCCCTGGGTCTGGGCTGAGCTGGCCTGGAGGGGGCAGGAAAGGACCAGTGCTTGGAGGGGCAATAGCTACTGAACCTTGGTGGCTGGACCTGTAAAAAGTCTTTAACTGTCTGCATAGCTTTAGCTTTTTCTTCCATCTTTAAGACCTCTTCTGACTTGGTGCCAAATAAGTTGTCTTTGTTCAAGGGTGCGTCCAATAATTTGGATTTGACATGGTCTGGCAAGGTCTGTTCCTTAAGCCAAGCATGCAGTCTAAGGACAGAACCAGTGACTACTGCCCTGCAAGATGCTTCTAGGGCGTCAAAAAACACTTTGTAAGGTGCGCTTAGTTACTTGACTTGCAGAATGCATTAACTCTTGTAACTCTATTTTCTGCACAAACAGAAAAAGTAGATATTTTTTGCTTGAGGAGTTTCATGGTATGTTGCTGGTATTTCAGAATGTGGAAATGACAATTTAATGCTCTAATAGCAAGAGCAGCAGTGGTGTATATTTTTTTACCCAATCTGTCTAATGCTCGGGAATCCATATCTGAGGGGCTGGGATTCTTAGCTGAAGTTGCTTTGATTCCTTTAGGCCCTTGAGAGATGACCTTGGGGTCAGCAGTAGGATTTTTGAAAAGGAATTTGTGAGAGTCAGGGACTCTAATACCTGTCAGGTTTCCTGGGAACAGGAGGGAAGGTGTCAGGGGTCATACTGGATTCCATAAAAACATCATCCACAACATCCAGGACAGGTGGAATGGCCAGAGGTCTGTGCTGTGGAAGATCTAAGAATTCCCTGAGTTTCTTTTTTGACTGAGGGTAGTCCTGACATTCCCAATGGAAATGCTCCCTTAAAGTATGTAGGGTTTCCCCAAAGGAAAAGTCCTCGGGTGGAGAGGCTGAAGGGATGGATTCCTCTGCATCAGAATCAGTGGCTGGAGAGGTTGAAGGAATGGATTCCTCTGCATCAGAATCCTCATAAGTGGAAAGGGGTTGCATATCTTCATATTGAGATGAATCAGTCATCGGACTCCTGTTCAGATAAAACTACTGGGGACAAGTCTATTTTTCTTTTAGAAGGGGTAGCCAGGCTTCCCCTAATAAGCATTATAAGGTCTTCTGCCATTTTAAGCATTTGAGACTGAGGCAAGGAAGCAGGGGCCTGAGCTTGGGTCGTCTGTTTTTTGGGTGTGGTTCGTACCCTGGGCCTCAGAAACTCTGTCGTTTTTGAAAGAACTGAAGACGCGAAAGAAGTCATTGGTCTGTGCTGAGTATCAGTAGTGTGAAGTACTTCCTCGGAAGCTAGTGCCTGCTCAGTGGTTCCGGACCCATCCACGGTATAGACATCCGCATGATCCTTAGTCGAAGAAAAGTCTCGCGGCATACCGGACTCCGAAAGGGTCTTTGTAGCAGCCTGCAAATCCACAGAAGTGGGCATAAGGGGCTGCAAAAGCACCTCAATGAGGACCGGAGAACTGACAACTAGCTTAGCGGAAGCGTCGTCGGCAGTTTTGGACCTGTGTGGTCTGTCTGTGTCTTTTTCCTTACTTTTTTTGGAAGATCGGTAGTCGGATGGCTTACCAAAGCCATATTGGAATTCAAGGACTGACAGCGAAAATATCTAGCTACAATAAGGGCCTGACAACGTATAGTTCTGGCATTGAGCAAAGCACAAAAGCAATAACGGGGGACGTCGTGGTCTGGGCCTAAATAGGTGACACAGTAAGAATGGAAGTCTCGGTGTGGTATTTGCTTTCCACAGGCGAGACAATTGTTGCCTTTTTCTGACATTGGTTAGAGCAAGAAAAAAGGATCCCCAATAGGCTACTTGGCTTTAGAAGACTTCATCTTCAATTCGGAAACAAAAACTCAGGTAGCGGCTGACCGGCACTCGTGCAAACTACTTCTGCTTTGGGCTCCTCAGCAAGAAAGACTGATGTAATGGCGTCGGCTGCCTGATTGTATACCACTGATGACCTGACGTCAGTCCTGGAGCGACAGCAACTGACGCAGAAAGACTAAGGCTCTGGTATTCGGGCCGACTGAGGGCTACACCTGGCAGGATAACCCAAATGTGATGACTACAACAGTGAAACGCAAAGAACATATGGGTTCCTACCTCCCTTGAGTATAACAATCACTTCTGCCTCTTGCTATGAAGAGGAGACTCTACCACCTTTATAGTGATATTGAAGAGCCTGAACATGAGAGGGTATAGGATACTGTTTAGGATTACATCAAGTTCCAGAAGCAGACCATCAGACCCACGGTTCTTGGCATTCTTCAAAAAGACTAACATTTTCAAATTCCTCCCTGGTGACTTGCCATACGAGTGTGACCCTGATGTCCTGCCATAGCTTGAAAAGGTATAGACTCATAATAAAATCTCTGTACCCTCAAAGATAATCCTGATCCAATCATCATATACATCAGAATAGTACACAGGGCACAGAAAAAGCTTCCAATTTCCAATCGGAATCACATGATCACACCTGTACTCCTGATCTTTATCTCATTAATCTTTCTCTCAACTTCATGGGCTGTTAAGTCTCATAACAGCATATTTTAAAATTACAAGTGGTTGCATCAAAGTCTTTAATCAAAGTGCAGAACTTGCCTACTCAACTTTATACTCCACAAATTTAGCTAAGTTTTCCAAAGTGCATCTGTTATTATTTTTCATCAAGTGTTCTACCAGCACTTCTTTCCTTATTCAGATCCAACACTCTCTGGCATATATGTTAAAGTTTCATGTACATGCATATAGTCACAAGAACATGCAAACTTACCCAGATGAGCAGCAAAACCATGTCTGGGTGAATTCCAAGTTAAAGCCTAAAATCTATGGACATCTTCCATACCAGTCACCATCATTTGAAGTTATCTCATCAAACACTTGTTAGGCTTACAAACAAAAATGTCTTTAGCCCATCTCTGACTTTGCTAGTTAAAAATGCCACAGTACAATCTCTTATCCTGATAAATATCCCCAATGAAATGCAACCCCACATCTTTAAACAAACCAGTAATGTCAAAAGGGAAGGCATCAGGCAGGATATGCAAGTTAACCGGTATCTTCGCTCCAGTCTACCTTTACACATTACGTAGCGCCCTTCCATGTCTGCCTCAAGGGTAACTATTTCAGATGATACTGTGGCTCTTATAAGCATCACCACTCCTCTCTTCCTAATAAAATGGGAAAGTCAATAACCTGCATCCTTTTTTATCCAAGATCACATGGATGGTATCTGTAAAATGCATTTCTAGTGAAAACATCATATCCAGATGCAGTTTCTGCAAGTACATACACGTTTTGGTATACGTAATTGGGCACACTATGTCCCTGCTGGACAGTGGCATAGGGTGCTGACTTGTTGGAACATGGGCTAAATTTGTGGCTAGGTTTGTTAGGGCCTCAGGGCCAATAACCTAGTAACTTCCTATGATCCTATAAACAATCACAATAATATTTCATATAAGAATGTTCATGTACTGCTCTCCTACAACATTTAATCACTGCTGTAAAAATATGTCTCCAGGGGATCTCCAGTATTAATGTTACATAGGTCCAGTAAAGGGCCTCTGTCCTGCCCAAATAGCTGTGGCTGTACTACTCTAAGGAAAAAAGGCAATATAAACAAACAGCAGCAGCATCAACCATGAAAAACAACCAATGACTCAAGTAACATAACTATAATCATTTCCTTCCAAGGAGAAGGCAGTAAGCCTTTAATAAAGGTTGGCCAAGTCACTACAGACACCTTGTGAACCACACCATCAGGGGACCAAAACTCCCCTGCCCTTTCTATAGAAAGTTGTGAACACAATTAACCCATTCTTTCATAGCCCCCTTGATGCAAGTTATTACCCCTTAGTACCATGACTTGAATGCATACCCAGTGCCGACCTCTTCATAAATAGCTTTGTATACTTAGTAAAACATCAAATGCTACACTGCAAAATCAAGCACATTTATATTAAGATCCAGATATGTAGCTAGCAATGCTGGATACACAGACAAAAAAAAAAAAAAGACGAAAGTTTCAACAAATTTTCATCTTAATCATAATTTGTGAGTTTTAATTTAATTAAAATCAATTTTCCTGAAGTATACTGTTGAGTGACTGTCGTCCCTCACTGTGCCTGTTTTGATGCTGCCTCCTTTAAATCAAATAGGAATGTTCTGTTTGTAGTCTTCCCCTGACCTTCATCCATGCCATCTCCTAGCCAAAAACTGTAGCCAACAGATTAATAGATGAAATACTACCTGATGAAAGGAGCTGCTTAATCCTCAACTTTGCCTCCTTTGCTGAGATAAATATGACTGATCTCAATGAGAGGTTTACTCAGCACTGCACTGGATGCAGCCATCGATTTTTCACATTACTTTGCCTACACAGCCATATTACATGACAATATTTTACCTTTTCCTGTGTGTTTTCACTAAAAAGGGCATTTTCACACAAAACTTTGTTATCCTTTTTAACAGCCTTCTCAGGTCTTACATACTTGGCAACAGTCTCTCCTTAATCGCACAAAACTCAAATCTGGCTAGAACGGGTCTAAGGTATTTCTGCCTGAGCTGCTGCAGTACGAATGCCCTATTGGCACATTCAATTTTCACTGAAGTCAGGGGGACATCAGTGAATTCTCCTAATTTATTGATCAGGAAACTGCCATAAATCAGCACCTGTCACATTCTGAGGTATGCCTAAACTGGTGGTTTTACTCCTCTTCCAAGCTTCTGCATCCACTAGCCTTGTATCCAAAATGTTTACCTAAATTCCATGGTTGCCAAATGGTGTGCATAACCTGATGTGACTTATTATATTTACACAAAATGGACTGATTTTATTAACATCATTTGCTCAATGGTCGTCCATCTTGTCAGCAGTTTCTTAATACAGTCTGTGATCACTGCATTTATTTTTTGTAACTCAGATATTAAAATATTAAACTATCATGTATTACACACAGTCTCTGTTTAGCAGACTTCATTATTTAAAGCATCTGGGTAATAGTGGTTGCACTGTGCCGTTGCTGCTGGTTTACCTGCACTTCCATTTCCAAGTGCAAGCTAGAATTTACCTTCAAAGATAATAGAAGACACCAAAATATTAAAATTCCAAGCAAAACCACAGCTAGTAACAGGCAGAAAGGCATGGCTCAGCAGTTGTAAAATCCACAGGTTTTATTAAAAGTTAGCGCTTTCGTGGTGTTCACCACCACGTCATCAGACAAAAAAGTAAAGCAAATGAACTTTATTTATACTAAATTTTAGTATCAATTAACATGACAATGCAGAATCCTAATTGATCCATGAGGCATTTACTTATAAAGCAACAGCATCTAAAAACAGCACACAAAAAAGTTGCAAGTAAAAACACAAGAATGCAGAATAATACATTTATCTATTTTTCTTTGCCTTTAACACTGGTTTTAGGGGTACATGGTCATTCAGATCCATTCCCCTATACACTCCTAACCTTAAAATCCACTTGTAATTTCTCTCTTTTTCTGCCATCCTCCACTTATCATGTACTCCATACATAACCAAAGGTATCCCCTTTTGTTTCTAAAATTTTCAACCTTTTCCAAAATCTTTTAGCTGTCCCACAGCTTTAAAAAAAAATGTTTTGTTGTCTTCTTTCCCCACATACTTGACAATTTTTCTTGCTGCCGTTTACACAACATATCCTTTTTTAACTGATAAATGGTCTAATATCATACACCATAAAACCCATTCCATTACCAAATTACTTTAAATCTCACTCCTTTTTGCACTGCGTGCCTTGCTCCTTCCTACAAGTGTTCCAGGTGTTGTATCATTCATTCTTTTTTTATATTATTCATAGCATCACTCACCCTTTTTATAATATTCATTTAGCTTCCCCTTTTTTCATGTTTTCTTTTGGCTTGTGTTCCCCAAAACTCCTAATATTTCATACTTAAAAACGTACCCAGTAAAAACGCTGTCCCTACTCTCGTCTTCATGTTCAAAAAAAAAAAAAAAAAATTCAGGCACTAGAAAAACTACATTATTTTTATTAAACTTAACACTCCTTTTTTTCTTTAATACAGAACTTCCCTCTTAACTGGGTTCAACCTAGAGCTCAAAATGCAGTAAAATTAATATTACATCCTTCACGTGCCTATCTGGCAACATGCATACCCAAATACGCCAGCTTACCTTAAAGGCTTTCCATATCTGAACAATCTCCTTTACTTCATTCATCAGCCCCAAACTACATCCTACACACCTTGATCATGCTCTCAGAAAAATAAAGGTCTTCTGCTTTTCACTACATCTCCAAAACCCTTTTTCTTTGCTGATTAATCCCACATATCTCAAAACTCCATCCACCATTTTCTCTGTTTTTACCAATACTATTAAATTGTTCTATAAAACTTGTAAATCAGCTACAATTCCACATGCCCTATGTATAAACCATATTTGCCTTGTTACCCTCTTTACGCACTTTCTCTATCACTGTACTTACCTTTAGCACAAAACCCCTACTCAGGGGGAAAAAGAACACCCTACTCAGGAGCAACCCTTAATACCCTTGACACTCATTTTTCCATCTCAACTGTCTTATTTCTACATTAACCAATACTTTTAACTATTTATTTTTTTTATAGTGGATTAAAAAATGACAATTTTGCCTACTATTCCATAGTCCTTTAAAAGATCCTGTATCTGTTTGTGTTGCACAAAGTTAAATACCTTCTGTATATCACATGCTACACCATTCCTTCATTCTGTTTTGCTTTCCTTATGCTATCCACTATTCCAGTCAACAAAACCAATACTTTCTTCACATTTTTCCCTGTATTCCCATATATCCCATTCTGAACCATATTACATTCCAACCTCTCAAAACTCCTCCTTTTTCCTTTTCCTGTTAAGGGTCTCTACAGCGGAACAACAGTCCACAGAACAATTGGCAGTGGAGTTTTATGGTGCTGTGTTGCCGGCCCGGTGCCCAACCTTCCACCAAAGGCACACAATCACACCTATGGCCAATTTTAGAGTGTCCAATCCACCTGCAACATGTCTTTGTAAAGTGGGAAGAAACCGGAACACCCAAAGGAAATCCACACGACTGCAGGGAGGACATGCAGACTCTGCACCAAAGGCATCCCAGCCGAGAATCAAACTGGCAAACATCTTGCTCTGAAGCAGCAATGCTAACCGCTGCACCACCGCGGCTGCCCTCCCAACCTCTCAAAACACTTTTTGTAAAATATTTATTAGTGCAGAGATTATGCTCCTTCATTTAAATGACATCCTGATTCAGTACAGCTCAAGTGAAATCCGATCTTAGCAACACTAGAAAGGTGCTTAAACTGTTAAGCACCCCCTATGCTCTGCTAAAATTGTGTCTGGTACTAATAGCTGACAGTAACGGCCAGTAAACAGTAGCAGAACATGAAATGGCTTCATTTCAACTCAGTTTCTGCCCTGTTGTCTGCTACATTGTAGCCACTCCTTTGGAACAGATTGCTTCCCTCAGACAGTGAATACACAAGAACATAAACCGCCTCCCCCTGCTTTATCAGCTTTTAAAGCAGACACAACACTTCATGTTGTTTTTTTTTTTTAATTCTGTAACTAGTAGCTAGCATTATATAGAGCACATAAAAGTTTATATATTACAATAAATTATGATTGGATCTTCATTTGCAAGCTATTATGTTTTCTCGATATGGACACCAAGATTCAACTCTTGAACTTTGGTCTTGAGGTGAATTTCTCAGCATCCATGTCTCGAAAACATAATAAATACATTGCATTTGGAGACCCAATCATAATCTTCTACATAGTCCACAGACCATAACATTACAGAATCCCAATTTGTCAAAATTCTACTCTCCTACTTCTCCATAAGAACTTAGCCAACCTCAGACCTCATCATCCAACGAAGACTTAGCTATTCATTAGCCCCCTCCAAAAAAATTATCTTCATTTGTCCCCTTCTAAAAATTATAACCTAAACCATCAACTGAAACACTGTGTTCTCTCACTTCCTTTAGTTCCGTCTCTAATACCTCCAGTAACACATCTTTTCCATTTGCTTTTGCAGGTCTTCAGTCTAATCCAGTACCCATTTAACTTTCTGCATAAACTTTCTTATCTCTACGTTTCTCTCATATACTTCACAACACATCTCCTATTTCCATCTTGTCTTCTTACTACTGCCACTTCCCCAGTCACAAATTCCATTATACTGCTCTCTTCCACCTTAACTTTTTTTTTCCAAAAACAGGAGTCATCACTTCTAAGTACCATATACCTTTGTCTAGTTAAGATATCTTGTACTCCCATTCTATTAATTTCATATACTGTAGTTGTCTTTCTTTTCTCAGACATTCCCCATCATTCTTCCCTAGTTCGCTTTCAAAACTCTAAACTATTTGTATATAAATTTCTCTCCCACTACCACGTCATTATTTTTCAATATCCCTACAAATGTTTTTGTACTTGTCCTTATATACCCTCTATCGATCGGTCAAGTTTTGTAATAATGCCTCATATCAGTATGCTCTTAAAAACATTTTTGTTGTTAAAATTTCCAATAAGCAACATATATTCAAAATCCAACCACCATAACACAGGGAAATCACTTGGAATATATTTACTGCTTTCATTCTTTATTTCACAAAGAACTTGATTAAAATAGAACACGTCTAACAAATTACATGATCTACACAGCTGATAACTATTACCATCTGTCTAAAAACCTTTAATTCAAAATGTAACAGTTTTGTTTGTTTGTGTCTTTCGGCTTTTCCCGGTTAGGGGTCGCCACAGCAGAACTCCGGTCCGCTAATGATTGGCAGTTGATTTTTACGTACCGGCTTGCCAGGCCTGATGCACAACCTTCATCGAAGGTACGCCCATTCACGCACGTCTCCATGCAGAAGACGCTCTAGCTGAGAATCGAACCGGACAGCATCTTACTGTGAGGCGACAACGCTACCGCAGCACCACCACCACGGGTACCACTAATGTTTATAAATTCCTATACATTTTGAATGACAAAAATAACATATCATACTTGCTCAGACAATTACATCCAAAAAGCACACCTACACATATATTGCTACTATTGCCACTGCTTAGTCTTCAATAAATATTTGGTATGTAAAACATCATTAAATGTTGGACTTTAATAATACTTACTATGCTAATTCTTTATTTCCTAATTCTGCATTGATGTCACCTCCTACCACATCAACTTTCCCTGCTCTACTACAATAAAAACAAACTCCCTACTTTTTTGAACAATGTCTACATCATGTGAGAGTGACTATTATTGTCTGTAGCGTTTTAACTGTATAGAATTGTCTAGATGTGAAGTAATATATTTCAACATCTTGTAGCACTTTGTTCTTTCAACTTATTTTTTGTATAGTATTTCTAATGTAATTTTTATTGTATCGGATTATACTTTACTTGTATTGTACTGTATGTGGAGCTTTTCTCCCTAGCCTCTGCTGAAAATGGGTTCTGTAGACCCAGTCAGACTACCCGGTAAACAAATGTCAAATAAAAATAAATAAAATCTTTGTGAATTAAAGAAAGTCTTTGCAAGTGCATTATTTAGATCTTTACTGTTAATACAACCTGGGTTCTTATACACGTTGTGACAGTTTTCTAGTCATCATACTGACACAGCAGCTGCCACAGCCACAACAACTAGCAATGTTAATGCATTACTGGCTTAAACAGTGTATCTCAATACATAGAAAATGGCACTGTCTTGCTATACTTCCCAGAAAACAATAGGCCCTAAATGGTGACATATTTTGATATGCCAAATAGCATACCTAATTTGCATAATCCATAATTAAAATCTATACTATTCACTTGTAACGTATCCCTGATCACTAAATGCTAGTGTTTCCTTTCTTATAACAATTATTATCCACTAAATGCATTTTCATTTGCATACTGCAATCACAATTCATTAATACCATACCATTACCTGCTTTTAAAAATCTGAAAAGTCTCCCTTTCATCTTGATCAATATTGAACCATCAATCTTTTCATCTAACAACTGATAAAAATCTTTCCCACATGAATTAGCAAAACTACTTAATGTGGCATATAAATTAGGATTATATACACTTTTTATCTCTATTTGTGAAATGTGTAATTTCCCTAATAAGATACTGCAAATAATTTCAAATCCAGATTAAGGTTCACTGGATTGGCTGGTAGAGCAAAAATGAAGGATATCCCTGTATACGTTTTTACCTCCTTACCTCATTTCCAAATCCTGTCCACAGTGCTTTATTTCCCATTTACTTCTTATAGTGTTTTAGAAAATAAAAAAATCAACTTGTGCCTCTGTCAGCCACTTTTTTAAAAATATCCTCTCTTTAGATATTCTACATTTTAAGATTACCAATCATCATCTTTTAAGTCCTTAACCCACATATTATAACAAGTCTAAATTAACCATTACATACTTTTTCACCTCTGCAAATTTACTCCTTTCTTTCTTATCTGGTTAAGTATATACCATTGTTATCCCTACTACTTTATCTTGCACATCATCTTGTAGAAAAAAACAAACATTCTGTCAAAAACACCTGTCATCATAGCCTAAACTTTAACATCTACATTATTCGGTACAATACAAAATGGGTCTGCTACAAGTGCCCAAGTCCCGGGTGATCAAAGACTTATGGACTTGTGCACCTTGTAGCTCACACAGGCGGCTGCTTACTTGCAAACTTGACTACATATTTGTGAGAGGTGCTGCAATACTACAGAAAGAGTGCAGCTGCCTCACCTTGCTCAAACACAGCAGCAGAGTTCTTGCAAGGTAACATGGCAATCACAGCAAGAGAGATGGAGAAAGAATGTCTTTCAGGCAGTAACTGGAAGTTGGGTTTAGGTTTGGGTGAGTTTTAAGTTTAGGAAGAGGGAAGGGAGTTTAGGGTTTGGGAGCAATCAGCAATTGAGGATTTCATGTTTAGGGAGAAGGAAGTGGAGTTTTAGGAGTGATCAAAGACTTTATAATTAGAAAGTGGAAAGGGAGTTCTATGCTTAGGGATTGAGTACAAGGTGGGAATTTTTAGTTTAGAATTAGGATTTTGTGGTGGGAGGGCAAAGTAATTAACTAGGATTTGGTAAATGGAAATTAGGGCAACTGGAACAAATGGCAATGAGCAAGTGTATAGCAAGATAATAGTATGCAATAACTTGTATTAGACCCATGCATACTATTGAAAATTACCCCTCCCCATACTCCAAACCACTTTATGTCACACCTGCTTAAATTATCAGTTTTCTTTTTCATTTATAAACACAACATCAAATAAATATATCTTCTTTTAACTTTTCTTCACTGCTTTAACAATATAAAATGCCTAATTCTTTACACTAATTATATTCACTGATAAGTGAAAATTAACCTTCCCCCTTTTTATGAAGCCTTTAACTTTTCTCTAGTAAATATTGCTCTATCCTAAATGGAACATTTCCCTTTCTCTCTTTTCTTCTCTTCTTCTGTTATTTCTTCTCCTTCTGTAATTTATTAATAACATGTCATTTTCAGAAACTGCATACCTTTAATTTTTTACACGCTTCTTCCTATCACACTTTCTCCGACCTCAGAAGCAACGTTTTCCCTTTATTACACACACTTGAAACATTTCAAAACTTACTTTCATCATCATTATCCATATCAGTACGCTGCTCCAATGCCCTTCCCTCAGTACAGACAAAACTCAAATGTTCTTTTAAGCTTTTTTCGGAAATCAATTTACAATGTCCGTTTACCACATATTAAGCACATCTTTGTTTACCACAGCCAGTGACTAAATGAATACAACTTCCACAAAAAGCACATTTTTGGTTACCATCACTACTACATGTAGTATACAGTGGATATAAAAAGTTTACACACTCCTGTTAAAATGTCAGGTTTTTGCGATATAAAAAAATGAGACCACAATAAATAATTTCAAAACTTTTCCCACCTTTAATGTGACCTATAACCTGTACAATTCAATTGAAAAATAAACAAATCTGTTAGGGGGAAAAAAATTAAAAAATATACAATAAGCTGGTTGCATAAGTGTGCACACCCTTAAACTAATACTTTGTTGAAGCACCTTTTGACTTAATTATAGCGTTCAGCCTTCTTGGTAGGAGTCTTATCAGCATGGCACATCTTGACTTGGCAATATTTGCCCACTCTTCCTTGCAAAAGCGCTCCATATCTGTCAGACTGCAAGTGCATCTCTTGTGCACAGTCCTCTTGAAGTCACCCCACAAATTTTCTATTGGATTTAGGTCTGGGCTCTGGCTGGGCCATTCCAAAACTTTAATTTTCTTCTGGTGAACCCATTCTTTTGTTAATTTGATGTATGCTTGGGGTCATTGTCGTGTTGAAAGGTGAAATTCCTCTTCATCTTCATCTTTCTAGCAGACGCCTGAAGGTTTTGGGCAAAAAATGACTGGTATTTGGAACGGTTTGTAATTCCCTCCAGCTCGACTATAGCCCCAGTTCCAACTGAAGAAAAGCAACCCCAAAGCATGATACTGCCACCACCATGTATCACTGTGGGGATGGTGTTCTTTTGGTGATGTGAAATGTTGTTTTTGCGCCAAACGTACCTTTTGGAATTGTGGCCAAAAACTTCAACCTTGGTCTCATCAGACCATAAAGCATAATCCCACATGCTTCTGGGAGACTTGATGAGACTTGGTGTATTGTTTTGCAAATTTTAGCTAGGCCTGGATGTTTTTCTATGTAAGAAAAGGCTTACATCTTGCAACCCTACCCCATAGCCCAGATATATGGAGAATACGGGAGATTGTTGACACATGTCATACACAACCAGTACCTGCCAGAAATTCCTGTAGCTCCTTCAGTGTTGCTGTAGGTCTTGGCAGCCTCCCTGACCAGTTATGGTCTTGTCTTTTCATCACTTTTTGAGGGATATCCAGTTCTTTGCAACATCACTGTTGCCCCATATTTTCTCCACTTTTTGATGACTGTCTTCACGGTGTTCTATGGTATATCCAATGCTGTGGAAAAAATTTTTGTACCCTTCTCCTGACTTATACAAAGCATCAAAGGGATCTCATTGTTGAAAGGTAAGCTCTTTGAGAACCATGGCTTTTACTGTAGCAGGCAACTGAGTAAATGTTAGGAAAATCCTACTAGGACAGCTGAATTTTATTTGGGGTTAATCAGTGTCTCTTTAATTGATGCCAGGTGTGTACGCAAGAAGACTGAATGCTGTATTTAAATCAAAAGGTGCTTCAACAAAGTATTAGTTTAAGGGTGTGCACACTTACACAACCAGCTTATTGTACATTTTTTATATTTTTATATCCACTGTATGTTGTACAGAAATTTCAAATTAAACCCCAAATACCATGCCCCAAACCTCAATTTTCACAAAATTTCCTTCTATACAGTCTCAAATTTTCCCAAACTACAAGGTGAAAAAGTCTTTTAGTTCTTGTCCTTGTACCTCAGCAGTTCTAAACTGGTCACATTTTTCTTTAATTGCACAGTTCTTAAAACACCATCACTCTGGGAGTACATATCCTTCTTTTTTCTATCCATACACAAGCTTTTACAGTAAAGCAAATGTTTTAAAAATAATGTCACAAACTGTTCCACTCAAATTAATCAAGTCTTAAATCCTAAAGGCTCATCTATTCTGCCCAAACAAAACATGTGTTATTACAGATTATTTTTTAAATTTTATTGTTGCCATTTTTTTTCTTTCCTAAACCATTTGTTTGATCATTTGTTTTCTCTTTCATCAAGCTCTGCTGCATAAGAATGCTGTACTGTCTCACATACTTCTGCACATATTTCATTATGAGTACTTAGACACTAATGCGCATGACCATTTTTCCACACACACCAGTTTGTTCACCTGGAAATTGCATCTGTACTGAGCATACTCATCCTTAGAAGTTCCTTGTAAAGCAAAACTTCAATTGCTGACTGGATCGCCACATGAAAATGCTCAGTAATTATCACCTCACTGACCAATTAACAACTCAAAGCACACTTATGCAGCCCCCCTTCTCTTAACATCAAGACTGAAACAACATTATTTCCAACTAGATGCACATCATCTGAATATCCAGCTTGTTGCGGATCACCTTCCTGCACAGTGCTTTCTTCCATCTCATCTCCTCTCGCTTTACTAGACCCACCAGTCTGAAAAGAGTAGGGGAATTTCCCCAGTGCAGTAGCCAAATTTCCCCTAGTTAGTATGAATACCAAATTAAGCCTCCCCTAAAAACTGGCTGCTATTCTACTGCAACTAACACTGGCTGCTATTCTACTGCAACTAACCTAATCAACAAAGAGTAAAATACAACAAAACAGATCTCTGCAGGTGTGCTTGGTGTATAGACATGTTGTATATGGACATAATGGAAAAACAGTGCCTTTGAATTCTGCATTCTCAATAAAGAAGAGGTACTTTTCCGGCCTTGTTTTAAGGTTTCCCTCATCGTGCAAATGATCAATCTGGTTGTATTTGCTTCACGTGTGAGGCTGAATATGGATTATAAAACAGACCAGCCACTTTCATGGTTGCACATAAGTATTCACTGCAGCTTCTTTTCATGTACCTCATTAGAAACAGACTAGTGACATGTACTACTCTGTTTACAGGGCAACAGCTTTTTGGCCTCACTGTACCATTAGTATTTGAATATGTTTCTTTACAACTTTGTTTTGAATAATAGTAAATGTGAGTAGTCTGTTACTAGTGACACAAATGAAAAAAAGCTGCAGTGAATTCTTATACAACCATGAAAGTGCCTGGTCTGGTTTAAGATCGATACACGTGAAGCAAAACAAAACACAAATTGTTATTTTTAAGGACTTCTCCTTGAAGTCATTTTGCAATGTCTGCTTGGTTAGTTATATATTGCTACAGAGGAAAAATCGATGCAGACTCCTGATCATCATAGAAATAGAGTTAAACACAACTCACCACTTTTAAAAGTAGCAATTAAATTCTTTGCTGATGGAGTCATCTCCTTACAATGCACTCCTTCACACATATTAAACACAAGAAAAGAGGCATGATGAATTCCAGCACTTTGATTCATAATTCCCTTTCAGAAGAGGGAAATTTCACTTATTTGGATAGTTTTGATAGTTCTCAATATTTGCATATCTATGCAGTAACAACAAGTTTCCTTATGACAAAACAGTTAACGAGGCCAAAGAAGTAGTTGCCCCGTTAACGGAAAAGTACCAAAGACGATAACAGGTATCTTTCCTAAAATTTCAAAGAAATTCCCTAATGATCTGCATCTGGATAAAGACGAGCAGTAATAATCATTGTATTAGTCATAATAACAAGGATCACATCACAGTCATTACAATCTCATACAAACTCTCTGTTTTGCAAAGCAGTCTCTTCTGTATGATAACCCATTATTTTTTTTGTTGTTGTTCTTTTTATAAAGGGGATCTGCTTTAGTGTTGCATGTTGGGAATCACAAGCATAAACTCTGAAAAAGCCAACTGATAATACTTAAGTAGTAATTCTCCACACACCCTGCCAAGCTTCTGATTTAATATGCATTATTCATTTAACAGTTCACACTCTTACTTTTGGAAACTTAGCTATGCAGTGTCCCCTCAAAACATACTGTACTCTAATAAATTTCAAAATGAGCATCATCCTGCTGTAAACATAATAACTTCAACATATTTTCTCTGATGAGATTCTGAGAGTCAAAAGCATCACTGCACATGTTATTACCATGCAACACTGTCAATAACACAGCTTACGCATTCTCAATACAAACTAGAATGACAGCTCTTCCACAACTGAATGCACTGTAATCCAAGTGGGTAGAGGGGAAATGCTCATCCTCTGCAGGAAAGGATGCATGCAGCTTAAGCCATATAAAAAATTAATAAATAACTAGCACTAAGAATCCCAAGTACATTAGTTAGATAAATGGAAAGTTAAAGAATAATGACCACTGCAACAATCTCCAAACAAATGAAATGTTATCACTATATTAACAAATTGCCAACAGTGTGGTTGTACATCTACTGTCTTGGTGACAGAATGAAATGGAACCTTCGATACTTGACACACTACACAAAACTTACTAATTTTAATTGTACTAAATTTAATTTCTCTGCAAACTGTCTAACATTTCTCTAAATATTAAATGATGGTCATACACCTTGTATCGACTCTTAACCAATGTTTTCACATTATGTGTAATTTGTTATAATTATTTGAACTGCAAATGTTTTTGTTTTATTTTTGAGGATTGTAAAATCATTGTTCTCAAAATGTTTTGTAATAATTTGAAGCTTTTCTCCCCAGGCCTCTGCTGAAAATGGGCTTCTACCCAGTCAGACTTTCCCAGTAATCAAATGTCAATAAATAAAATACAAAAATAAATAACCAACCTGTCTGAAAGCATATTTATATAATACCAGTTCATAAAAAAAAAATCACACATACATAAAGTACTAAATCATTAAACAAAATGATAAATACAAAATGTAACGATATTAGTATCACTAAGTTAAGCACTTCTACAGTTACCATAATATACCGTTAAAATGCCTTAAACAAGGCATGGTTCAGTATGTCCTTCTTTCAAGGACTTTATTTTGGAAAAAGTTCTAATAGGTTTTAGAAGGGGTGACATTAAATGTGGTATTTACAGCCTGATATTGTTGGTGTCTTTCGGCTTTTTCCCGGTTAGGGGTCGCCACAGTGGAACTCCGGTCCGTTAATGATTGGCAGTAGAGTTTTACGTGCTGGCTTGCCGGGCGTAACGCACAACCTTCAACGAAGGAATACCCGTTCACGCATGTCGCCACACAGAAGACGCTCTGAGGATCAAACGGGCAACGTCTAACTGTGAGGCGACAATGCTACCGCAGCACCACCACCGCAGTATTTATTTACAGCCTGATATACATGTGCTAAACTGACATCTGTGCAAGCAGCAGGAATGAGCAAATGATGTATGATTCATACATGAGTAACAGCTGTATGCAAGTGAATGTACAATGACATTTAAATAAGATGTGTATAAATGCTGCACCAATGATATGGCAATGAAGCACTCTTCCCGCCTTTTGCAATTCTGAATTTCATTTACCCATGCAAGTGCATATTGCAAACGCAGGTTACAAAAAGGCAAGCATCACCAACTGACCTAGGCAACTATATACTTACAAGACCGACCAGCCTCATCTGTAAGACTAAATAAAGGGTCATTGTTGAATTAATAAGGACACATTTAGCCTACAAACTCTCAATTCAAGCCATTTTGGCTTTGTCAGTGACAAATCCTGTCTACTTAATCTGGTTGACTTCCTGACAAACGTTACCACAGAGGGAAAATCTGTACACACAATAAGTCTAGCCCTCGCAAAGGGATACAATACTATCCCTCAAAAAAAACACCTGCTCAAAATATCTCAATTTCTTCTGCAACTTAAAGGAGTACAACAGGTTTCTCTAATGTATTCCTCAACTTCACGGCCCTTTTCCTCCCTATTTACATTGTCCTCTATAAAGCAACAACAATAAAGCGTTTACAATTTTTATAATTCCCCTTACTTCTGTAACAGAAGTCTACCTTCTCATACTGTGATGGTTTCACTTACAAAATGATTCTCTCACGTTTGAATAAAGCTTGCTGGAGTCGCTCAATTACTGACATCATCGAGGCCAGGCAGAGCAGGTACTTTTTTTTTTTTAATCAGTTCCCTCCCCCAAAGAGACATCACCACAGCCGTCATCTGATTCTAACTAAAATAATAAGACCCACACATTCTGTGATGTCATGGCTCCTTTGTCCTTCCCCCAGCGTGAGTGCTGTTCATTTTATTCAGTAGTAGTGTAGTAACACAGATGTTTGGAAACACAGAAATTTGGTATGCATACTTGTACATTCTGCACGGCAAATGATGCTTAGGTGGTGTATCGTTTGCATACTTCTCTGTTGTATTTGCACCAGATACTGCTAGTATGCAGTGCGGGAATAGAAAGATTAAAACATTACCCCGGTATCAGAGGTGGCAGTGCAACATATTCATAGTGGCTTAACATGAGAGCAGCTCTAAGCAAGCACCATGTGAAACCTGAACAAGCACCTAGAATTATTCAGTGCAGCTTCCACACCTTAAGTCTGAAAATGAATTCACATACTCACATGAACAGGAGTAGATGCATATTGATGGCTAAAGGTGTATGGGCATGTCGGGTGGTTACTACACTGCAAAACTGGTATGTAATGGTGGAGATATTTGGAAGGCATGAGCAAACACACTAGTATATTAAAGCTATAGCACCAATTGAACTGGAGGCTGGCAAATAGATTTAGAAAGGGATTTTGTCCATGCACAAATATTTCAACAGTGATTCTTTGCAGTGGCATCCATTATCAGATTCAAGGTAAGTTAACCTTGATGTCCTTTATTTAAAAAAAAAAAAATCAATAAAAACTTTACTTTGTTATAAGTGACTTCTGGACACAAGAAAAAGGACAAACCGCAAATCAGAGAGATGAAAACATTTTTTTAGAACGTCGAACTGCTTGCATGGAGATCACCATAGGGAAAAATTCCCTTTCACTTCAATGCAAGTGTGATCTCGGAGTTGGTATATTTAAGTAGCAGGGGATGTGGGGGGTGGTGTAGGGGGCATAGTCCCCTGCTGCAGCAAAAAGTTTTTTTTGTTTTTTTTTTTTTTATTTAGGTTTCATGCATATGGTCTTTGCCATGTGTGGTTTGATATTCTGGCAGGTTGACAGTCTGAAGTAGACCCACATACATACATATCTACACATATGCATATTATTTATATACACACACATACATCTGAATACCTCATGAAACAAACGTTTACAAGAGCGAACATCAAAAGAGTGAATCTAAAGTGATTAAAAACATGACAAAACAAAATGATTTTTTTGCTGGAAGGCAAGCCCCCATGCACCCCCATGTGGGGGATTGTGCCTCTCACACCACCTGCTAATTATATATACTAACTCAAAGACTGCACAATAGCAGGGTAAGGGCAAATTCCTTTACCCTGCTGAAAAGCAATCCCATGCAAAATGCTGCCAGCAGAAACTCCATTTAAATGAACGTTTCCTCACAGAAGCATTTACTTTTTTTTTTTTTTTTTTTTTTTACAGCAGTAAATTTGCTCATTTGAGTGTTCACTCTTCGCAACTGCAAATTTTATATATTCACACACAAACACATACATATGTGTATATATATATATATATATATATATATATATATATATATATATATATATATATATATATACACACACACACAGATTTATTTATATATGTATATATATATACATAGATATATATATATATATGTATGTATATATATATATATATATATAGATATATATATAGATATATATAAATATAAATGTAAATATAAACACACATACACACACATAGGTGCATAGGTAGGTACTGGGCAATCTGCCCGAAGGCATATAATAGCCCAGCCATGTTGTGTGGTATTCACTGCCCCTTTGGTTAGTTCCCTAGGCCCTTGATCTAGCAGCTAGTACCCTTGGCCCCTATCTAGTAGAGCTGTTGGTATGAACCCTGATGTGAACTTTCTGTTACCCATCCACTCGTCAAGGTTCCTCTTGAAGAGCGATAGTGAGGGGCTCTGTCTTATGTAGATCGGGACCTTGTTCCATAGCAAGGGAAATCTTTGCGAAGGGAATCTATTCCACCAGCATGCTCCATTCATTGTTGTGCTGAGGGTTATATCCCCAGAGCGTGTAGCTCAAGTAGATTTTGTTATGCTAAGATGGAGCATGTTCAACAGTTCTGGGTTGGACATGGCTCTGTATGTAAGACAGAGATCGCCTCTGAGAAGGCGGTATGCAACAGAGAAAAGCCTTAGTTTTTTCAATCGTGCTGCATAGGGCAACTGTTTGAGGCCAGTAATCCTCTTAGTGAGGTACCTCTGTGGTCTCTCCAGCTGCTGGAGATGCCTAGCCAGGTACATTCCAACTGGTGCATTGTACTCAATAATGGGTCTGATGAGGGAAGAGTAGAGGGGCACCACTACATCCTTACATCTTGATGCGAACCCTTTCGTGATCAGATGGATCACATAGAAGGATTTTCTAACCACCTTGGCAACATGGTTATCAAAGGAAAGCTATCTACTTGGGTCCCTAGATCCCTTATTACTTCTTCAGATTTCAGGGGGTTACCTCCTATGTGGTAGTTTGCAGGTACTCCATTTTTTCCAAAGGGGATTACTACGCATTTTTTAGCATTTAGCATGAGACCATGGCTTTGACACCATGCATCAGTCTCATTAAGGCCCTTCTGGAGTATATCCATGTTGGCCGGAGACTCTATTATAGCACTCAGTTTGCAGTCGTCCGCAAACTTGGTCAGCCACAGCCCTTCAGTGCTTGCCTGTACTTCTGAAAAGTATATACCAAACAGGAGGGGCCCCAGGACAGAGCCCTGAGGCACACTACTCGTTACTGGTCTGGATTCGGACATAGATCCCGCTACTCTTACTTTGTGGGATCTGACTGATGGCCAGTTTGCGATCCATCTTGTGACGTAAGGGTTTATGCCCACGTTGGTGAGTTTATCAATAATACCCAAATGGGGAATGGTATCAAATGCTTTAGCAAGGTCAAGGTAAGTAGTGTGTACCTTCTTTCCCCTATCTATAGCCTGAGTAACTGTCTCAAAGAAGTCCACCAGGTTCAGGAGGCATGACCTGCCCCTGACGAAGCCGAACTGTGTGGGGTCAAGTGTTTGGAGGTTCCCAATCTCTCCATTTATGAGTTCCATAATGATTCACTCCATTGCCTTACAGATCAGACTGGTCAGGCTTATTGGTCAGTAGTTCCCAGGGTCGGTTGTGGGCCCACCCTTGTGCAGCAGAACCACCGTTGCTGTGCGCCATTCTATGGGCACATATCCTGTTGAGAAGCTGAGACTGAACAGGGTAGTCAGATGCGGGGCTAATTCATTTTGGAGCTCGCGTCTGACACAGCCCAGGACACCATCTGGTCCCATGGAGGCAGTGTTTTTAGCTTTAGCTAGAGCCTTATTAAACAACGTATCAGTAATAATTGGAGTTACACAATCCCCTGGAATAGTAATAGGCCCTGTAGGTGGTGAGGGGCGGGGGAGAAATTTGCACTGAACCTATCAGCCAAGATGTTGGCAATGTCAGTGGGGTCAGTGTATTTTGTTCCATTTTGTACTAGCTCAGAACAGGCCTGAGCGTTGCCATTTAGGTTTTTGACGTAACCATAGAAGGCCTTATGGTTATCCTTGGCAACCTTCTTTTCAAAACTGGCTTTAGTTGACTTGATGAGGGCCCTCAATTTCTTACTAATGCTGATCAGGGATGATTTTCTACTTGAGATTTGGCCTTTTTTTTGTATAAGTCTCCTCCTTTTATTGTACAGTTTGCTTATGGCCGGGGTCCACCAGACTGGTTTCTTCTTGCTTGAAGAAGGAGTCTTGATTTTATTTGGGATAGCACGGCCCATGCAGTCCTGAAGATGTATATAAAGTGCCTTGGTGTAGGATTCTGCATCCTGGATATCATTATCCTTCTGCAAGGGAATAGTGAAGCTTTCCACTTCTGATGCAAGTAGTTTGAAGTTTGCTTTGGAAAGGCTTTTTACGATGGTTTCTTTGACTGGGGGAGGTGGAGGGGTGAGGACATCCAGGGTTATCAGTTTGTGGTCTAATCTGACCAGAGAGGGAGTGATAATGGGTGTGGTACAATGGGCGCCCATATTTGTGATGACTAAATCCAATATGTTGTCCCATCTAATGGGAGAACATACCAGTTGTTCAAGGGCATTTGAATTTATAAATTCTATGAACCGCTGGGCATAAGAGATAGAACTTTGGTAATTCGCCCAGTCTATACCAGGGTAGTTGAAATCACCCAAAATTATGGTGTTGGGTAGGACCTTTATATTTTCCAATGCCTCAAGGAATGCTGAGTGATCATCTCGGGACATGGTGGGCGATCTAGAACAGGCTACAACTTGAAATGTGGTTTTGCCTGCTGATAGTTGCTCATGGATGATCTCTGGGGCATCATGTTGTGCCACTAACCTGGAGATGTGGGTATCCTTGATGAATATGGATACACCTCCACCCTTTGTACTGCGATCTGGTAACGGAGGCCTGAAGGTATGATATGAATTGTAACCTGTTAGTGCTGGGGTGCTCTCTGGCACCTCGAACCAGGTTTCCGTCACTGCACAAACATCGATTTTCTCCATACTGAGGAGTGCCTCGAGTGCGTGCATTTTGAGGTTGAGACTTCTGGCGTTGAGTAGCATTACCCTTAGTTTCTGGTTACCTGTGCTGATAACGGTGGTTGGTTTGTCCTTTGAGCCTTGCCTAAAAAGGCACTATGGGGACGGCAAGAGCCTTGACCAGTATTCGAAAGCCTAGGGGTAACAGGTGCAAACCATCTCTGGCGAAACAGTGAGGCTTGTCTATCATGTCATCCCAGGCAGACAGACACTGGATCCCCTTAGAATGACAACAGAAGCTTAGCCAATTGTTGAAATTGATCATTTTGTCTTTATATTGTGGTATAATTCTAGGTGAAGGTAGTATGCTACTCAAGGTCAGGGTCATACCAGCTTGGGCTACATGATCAGAGAGCTCCTCAATGTCTCTTTTTATGTAGTCCAGGGAGGTACGTCTTAGATCATTCACACCAACATGTACAATGACAGTATCATACTTGTACTTGTTCTGGAGTGACCTAAGTGCCTGTGTTATGTGGCGGATCCTAGCATCCGACAGGCAGCTGAGAGTAACCTTCCACTTGTTCAGTCTGGTGAGTGGAACATCTGTGTGCCTTACTATAGAGTTTCCTATTACTAGCGTGTTGGGTATGGTGTTTTGCCTTAGGGGCTGTCGTGAGGCACACTGCTGAGGTGAATTATGTGTTTTCTGGCTTGTGTTTGGAGGTGCAGGTGGCTTGCTTGTCTGCTTTGGAGGGCACTGTTTCTTTTTCAGATTGGTACCTAGTGCCTCCGAATATGTTTTTGTGTATTTATGTGTATGTTTTGCCGGTGCTTGTTTTGTAGATCCATGTGTGACTGGTGGTGTGATGCTAGTGTGTCTTCTCCTCTTGACTGTCTGTTACAGTCATGGGTTGAGAGCGCTTAGCCTCCAGTCTGGCTGTGTATTTGCATCTCTCACAAGTGTTTGTGTCTAGAGGTAAGAGGAGAGGGTTGTCTGTATACATGAGGCAGTTGTGACATTGCCTCAGGATGCCCAATTCCACCAGACGAACTGGAGAGTACACCTGAAGCTGACCTCTGGACATGCTTGGAAGAGTGAGTTTCACTTGTCTTGCAGACAGTCGAGGGTCTTATGCTGTATTATAACAGTGCTGTCTAGGAGACTTGGAAAATAATAGTGCTGTCTAGGAGATTTGGACAAGTGCTGATTTGGGTTCTGCAAGTGCTTCAATAAGAGCAGTTGATCTGAAGCACTTGAGCTGAGGCTTGCCTAGTTCTAAGGGAAAATTTGCAGCGCAGACTTTGCAGAGCCAGGAATAGTATACCACACCTAACCGGCGCTGCCCGACACTGCTCTGTGCGCAAGACCGCACAAAAAGGGAGCTGCAGGGCTTTAAGAGAGAGAGAGATCAAGGAGTTTGGAAGTGATCAAGGAGTTTCGAAGTGAGCCAAAATGGCCAACAAAACTACAGTTTCTACGCAGTAACCACTCCTACAGGGACAGGCAGGCTGCTCAGTGTTAACCACTGCCACTGGTGAACACAGAGACTTCCCTTTAGCCCAAGTAAGCACTGGCCTCCAAGAAACTTACAAACAGTTCAGAACAGCAACTCTGTAACTGAACTTTTTTTAAATTATAGAAAGTGGGAAAATAACAAGATTTTTTTGTTTAAAGATAGCAGAGACACACAAGTAGCAAACTAGTCAGAACAGTGCAATAAATGGCCCCAACACGTGTGTGCTAGGTCAGAGGCAGGTAAAATGCAATTTTAAGAAAAAACTATTTTAAATTAAGTGCAACACAAAAAAATGCAATAAACAGGCTCTAGGTATGTACACACACATTTATAAAAAAAAAAATATATATATATATATATATATATATATATATATATATATATATACATACATACACACACACACACACACACACACACACACACACACACACAGCTTTATATATATATATATATATATATATAAAAAATCATCATTCTCTTTCGGCATTCCCATTAGGGGTCGCCACAGCGGATCATCTCTTTCCATTTCTTCCTATCCTCTGCATCTTGCTCTGTCACACCAACCGCCTGCATGTCCTCTCTCACCACATCCATAAACCTTATCTTAG
Source organism: Protopterus annectens (assembly GCF_019279795.1). Taxonomy (NCBI): domain Eukaryota; kingdom Metazoa; phylum Chordata; order Ceratodontiformes; family Protopteridae; genus Protopterus; species Protopterus annectens. The sequence continues at coordinate 390,590,945 of NC_056735.1, read as the reverse complement.
GTCTTCCTCTATTCCTCTTACCTGGCAGCTCCATCCTTAGCATCTTTTTCCCAATATACCCATCATCCCTCCTCAGCACATGTCCAAACCAACGCAATCTCATCTCTCTTGCTTTGTCTCCAAACTGTCCAACATGAGCTGACCCTCTAATATACTGATTCCTAATCCTATCCATCCTAGTCACACCGATTGCAAATCTTAACATCTTTAACTCTGCCACATCCAGCTCTGACTCCTGCCTTTTTGTCAATGCCACTGTCTCCAACCCATATAACATAGCTGGTCTCACTACACTCTTGTAGACCTTCCCTTTCACTCTTACTGATACCCGCCTGTCACAAATCACTCCTGACACTCTTCTCCACCCATTCCACCCTGCCTGTACTCTCTTCTTCACCTCTCTTCCACATTCACCATTACTCTGAACTGTTGATCCCAAGTACTTAAACTCGTCCACCTTTACCAACTCTACTCCCTGCATCCTCACCATTCCTCTACCCTCCCTCTCATTTACAGACATATATTCTGTCTTAGCCCTGCTGACCCTCATTCCTCTTCTCTCTAAAGCATATTTCCACCTCTCCAGAGTCTCCTCAACCTGATTCCTACTCTCACTACAGATCACAATGTCATCTGCAAACATCATAGTCCACGGAGCCTCCTGTCTAATCTCATCTGTCAACCTGTCCATCACCACTGCAAATAAGAAAGGACTCAGAGCTGATCCTTGATCTAATCCCACCTCCACCTTAAACGGATCTGTCACTCCCACTGCAGTCCTCACCACTGTCACACTACCCTCGTACATATCCTGTACCACTCTTACGTACTTCTCTGCCACTCCCGACTTCCTCATACAATACCACAACTCTTCTCTAGGCACCCTGTCATATGCTTTCTCCAAGTCTACAAAGACACAATGCAACTCCTTCTGACCTTCTCTGTATTTCTCCAACAACACTCTCAGAGCAAACATTGCATCTGTAGTGCTCTTTCCTGGCATGAAACCATACTGCTGATCACTAATCATCACCTCACTTCTTAACCTTGCTTCCACTACTCTTTCCCATAACTTCAAGCTGTGACTAATCAGTTTTATCCCTCTGTAGTTACTGCAGCTCTGCACATCACCCTTATTCTTAAAGATAGGTACCAAAACACTTTTTCTCCACTCCTCAGGCATCCTCTGACTTTCCAAAATTTCATTAAACAATCTAGTTAGAAATTTCACTGCCATTTCTCCTAAGTACCTCCATGCTTCCATTGGTATGTCATCTGGGCCAACAGCCTTTCCATTCTTCATCCTCTTCATAGCTGCCCTTACTTCCTCCTTGCTAATCTGTTTCACTTCCTGATTCACTATCCCCACATCATCCAACCTTCTCTCTCTCATTCTCTTCATTCATCAGCCTCTCAAAATACTCTTTCCATCTACTCAACACACTCTCCTCTCTTGTGAATACCTTTCCTTCACTATCCTTTATCACCCTTACATGCTGCACATCTTTCCCAGCTCTGTCCCTCTGTCTTGCTAATCGGTACAGGTCCTTTTCTCCCTCTTTAGTGTCCAATCTCTCGTACAACTCTCCATATGCCCTACCTTAGCTTTTGCCACCTCTCTCTTTGCCATGCTCCTCATCTCCTTATACTAATGTCTACTTTCTTCATCTCTTTGACAATCCCACTTCTTCTTCGCCAGTCTCTTCCTCTGTATACTCTCCTGTACTTCCTCATTCCACCACCAGGTCTCCTTGTCCTCCTTCCTCTGTCCAGATGTCACACCAAGCACCTTTCTAGCAGTCACCCTTACTAGTTCTGCTGTAGTTACCCAGCTATTCGGTAACTCTCCACTGCCTCCCAGTGCCTTTCTTAACTCTTCCCTAAACTCCACTTCACAATCCCCCTTTTTTAACTTCCACCATTTAATCCTTGGCACAGCTTTCACACTCCTCCTCCTCTTCTTGATCACCAATGTCATTCTACATACCACCATTCTATGCTGCTTAACTACACTTTCCCCTGCCAACACTTTACAGTCTCCAATCTCCTTCAGACTGGCCCTCCTACATAATATATAATCAACCTGTGAGCATCTTCCTCCACTCTTGTACGTCACCCTATGCTCCAGCCTCTTCTTAAAATACGTATTCACCACAGCCATGTCCATCCTTTTCGCAAAATCCACAATCATCTGACCTTCTGCATTCCTCTCCTTAACACCATACCTACCCATCACTTCCTCATACCCTCTGTTCACTTCACCAACATGCCCATTAAAGTCCGCTCCAATCACTAGTCTCTCACCCTTGGGTACACTCACCACAACTTCATCCAACTCACTCCAAAATTTCTCTTTCTCATCCATCGCACACCCAACTTGTGGAGCATATGCACTAACAACATTCATCATTACACCATCAATTTCGAAGCTTATAAACATCACTCGGTCAGACACTCTCTTCAAGTCTAAAACACTCTTGGCATATTGTTCCTTTAGTATAACCCCTACCCCATTTCTCCTGCCATCCACACCATGATAAAACAATTTGAACCCGTTTCCTAAACACCTGGCCTTACTTCCCTTCCATCTGGTCTCTTGCACACACAATATATCAACCTTCCTTCTTCATCATATCAGCTAGCTCTCTTCCTATACCAGTCATACTGCCAACATTCAAAGTTCCTACCCTCACTGCTACACTCCTAACCTTCCTCCTATCTTCCTGCCTTCGGGCATGCCTTCGCCCTCCTCTTCTCCTTCGGCCAACAGTAGCCCAATTTCCGCCAGCACCCTGTTGGCTAACAGTACTGGTGGCGGTCGTTGTTAACCCGGGCCTCGACCGATCCAGTATGCAATTATGAAAAGTTCTCCGCATCAGTAATTTTTGGCAGAAGTTTTACGCCGGATGCCCTTCCTGACGCAACCCTCCCCATTTATCCGGGCTTGGGACCGGCACAAAGAAATACACTGGCTTGTGCATCCCCAGTGGCTGGGTTTATATATATATATATATATATATATATATATATATATATATATATATATATATATTATATTATATTATATTACATATATACATACACACACACATATACACAGGTTCACTTCAAAATACAGACTTTCAAAATACCTAAACTCAAAATACTGAGAACACACAGGATACCAACACTTACATTCCAGCACAAGTACATATTGAAACAAATAAAACACAAACCATATTACTCTTCTCCAGTATAAGTGCAGTGAAGTGCAATCTTGGAGTTGATATATTTAAGTAGCAGGGGGTGGGGGGTGCAGCCCCCAACATGGCAGGTGCAGGGGCTTGCCCCCCTGCCTATACTTGCAGAAGAGTAATATGTTTCTGTGTAGTTCTGCTGCAATATAGTTTTGTTGCTGTACTGTGTTTTTTTTTTCAATACTTTGAGTTTTCAATATGTTGAGTTTTAGAGATTTTGGTCTCAGTATTTTGAAAGTCAGTACTTTGAAGTGGATCCATATATACATATAGATTTATATATACACATAAACACACACAAAGCTCTTTTTTTTTAATTTACAGTTTATGAATAAACCCTGTATGATCATCAATTCCCTCCCCCTATTTTCTACGAGGTCAGGGTGTCAACTCTCACCACCTTTCTCGATTCAATACCACTCTCCTACTTCAACAGTTTTGCCTTACTGTTGCAAGTATTCTTTCACACAATTCATCTATTTCTTTGCTGGATGCCCTCGTTTTTCTTGTATTCTTCCTGTATGTCCCAAATCATCTTCACCAGATTGCCCTCTGCTTTCCTGCACATATGCCCAAACCAGTATAACGTGTTCTCTAACTTTCTCTATGGTTTGATCTACTTGGGCTTCTGCTTTGATGTCCTCATTTCTTTGTCTGTCCCATCATGCGCATCCTAACACTAGTCTCAGGCACTTCATAGGTTCATACTAGGCTATCTGCCCTAGGGCATTTATAAGCATAGCCAGAGTGTGTTTGGCTTTCGCCACCCATTTTAAATTAACTTTGCTATGCCCTTTTTCGAGGTTAGTATACTGTGCCTCTGTCTAACAGTGACATAGAAGTGATACCCAGGGTAAACCTACGATCTCCCATCCACGCATCAAGATTCCTCTTGAAGAGAGGCAATGAGGGACTCTGCCTAACCTGGACTGGGATTTTATTCCAGAGTGAAGGGAGCCTCTGGGTTATGAATCTGTCCCTCCAGCATGTCCTATTTATTTCTGAGCAGGCGGTATGCCACTGAGTAGAGCTGGAGTTTCTTTAACCGGGCAGCATATGGCATCTGTTTGAGCCCTTTGATCCTCTTGGTGAGGTACTTTTGGGGTCTTTCCAGTTGCTGCAGGTGTCTGGTAAGGTACATCCCAAAAGGGGCATTGTACTCAATTATGGGCCTGATGAGGGATGAGTAAAGAGGCAGGATGACCTTCCCCTGATCTAGATGTGAATCCCTTCATGATTAGGTGGGCTATATAAAATGTTTTTCTAACCACTTTGGCCACGTGGTTGTCAAATGAGAGATTGCTATCAACTTGGGTCCCCAGGTCCCTAATTACTTCTTTTGTACTTAATGGATTACCACCTATGTGGTAATTTGTGGGCACTTTGTTTTTGCCAAAGGGGAAGGACTATACACTTTTTGGTGTTTAGCTTGAGGCCATGGCTCTGGCACCAGTTGTCTGTTTCTATGAGGCCCTTTTGGATGATGCTTGTGTCGGCTGGAGAGTCGATTATGGCGCCCAGTTTGCAGTCATCTGCGAACTTGGTCAGCCACAGTCCTTCCATGTTGGCCTGTACCTCCGAGAAATGTATACCGAACAAGAGAGGTCCCAGGACTGAGCCTTGTGGGACGCCACTTGTAACTGGTTTGGAGTCTGACATGGCTCCAGCAATTCTAACCATGTGGGTTCTGTCCTTGAGCCAGTTTGCAACCCATCTAGTGACATAGGGGTTTATATTTAAGCTGGTGAGCTTATCTATAATGCCCGAGTGGGGTTTTGTATCAAAGGCTTTTGTGAGGTCTAGGTAGACTGTATGGACCACCTTCTCCTCGTCAACGGCCTTGGTGACTGTTTCAAAGAAATCGACCAGGTTTAAGAGGCAGAATCTGCCCTTAACAAAGCCGAACTGGGTAGGTCCAGCGTCTGTAGGTCCCCAATATCTTTATTTATGAGGTCCATGATGATCCTTTCCATAGCTTTGCAGACCAAGCTAGTCAGGCTTATGGGGCGATAGTTTCCAGGATCCGTTGAGGCACCACCTTTGTGGAGAGGGACCACTGTTGCTGTACGCCACTCTTTAGGTACATATCCTGTAGTAAGGCTGAGACTGAACAGTAGTTTTATGTTTGGGTTTAGCTCTTCTTGGAGTTCATGTAGGACGCAGCCCGGGACACTGTCTGGTCCCATTGATGCTGTGTTTTTTGCTTTGGAGAGGGCGGCTCTTACCTGAGCAAATGAGATGTCAGGGGGGCAGCACTCTGCTAGGATAGATATTTGCCCTTTTGGTGGGGAGAAGTTTGCGCTGAACCGGTCAGCTAAGATGTTGGCAATGTCTGTGGGTTCGGTGTATTTTTTGTCATTTTGGACCAATTCTGAGCATATCTGGGAATTCCCACCCAGGTTCCTAACATAACTAAAGAAAGCCTTGTGATTATCCTTAGTGTCCTGTGCAATTTTTATCTCAAAGCTGGCCTTAGAGGATTTTATGAGTGCCCGTAGTTTTTTGCTAATACTGATCAGAGATGCCTTCCCTTTTTGGGATTTTGCTCTATCATGTAGTAGCTTCCTCCTTCTACTGTATAGTTTGTTTATGGCTGGGGTCCACCAGACAGGACGTCTGTCTTTGGAGGATTGGGTCTTGGTTTTATTTGGGATTGCATGATCCATGCATTCCTGAAGGTGTTCATAGAATGCGTTTATAAAGGATTCTGCGGTCTGGGCCGTATTTTCCACAGGCCTGGGGGCTTTGAAGGATTCCACCTCGGTTTTGAGGAGTGTGAAATTTGCTTTAGAGAAGTTTTTCTCTGGGCAGGGGGTGGAGTCGGGTTGTGAATATCCAGTGAGATTAGTTTATGGTCTGATCTTACCAGTGAGGGATACACTTCTGGTCTGGAGCATAGAGTCCCCATGTTGGTGATGATCAGGTCCAGTATGTTTTCCCCTCTTATGGGAGTGGTAACAAGTTGTTCCATAGCATTTGAGTTTATAAATTCTAGGATCCTTTGGGCTAGGGTGTTGGAGCTAGAGTAATGCTCCCAGTCTATGTTAGGGTAGTTGAAGTCGCCCAATATAATGGTGTTTGGAGAGACCTTCATATTTTCCAGTGTTCTCAGGAAGGCCGAGTGGGGTTCCTGGGTTTGGGAGGGTGGTCTGTAGCAGGCTATAAACTGGAAAGCAGTTTTACCCACTGTTAGTTGCACATGGATAGTCTCTGATGCTTCGTGCTGTGCCACCAACCTGGAGGTGTGGGTATCTTTGACGAATATTGATGCTCCCTCTCCTTTTGTGGTTCGGTCCAAGTTTTGGGTCCGAAAAGCATGGTATGAGGTATAACCTGGTAGTGCTGGGGTGCTCTCAGGAGCCTTGAACCAGGTTTCTGTTACTGCACAGATATCGATGTTCTCCATGCTAAGGAGAGTTTCGAGTGTGTGCATCTTGAGGTTTAGACTTCTGGCGTTGAGTAGCATTACTCTTAAGTTTCTTATCTTCATCTCAATCATCTCAAGAGTAGCATTACTCTTAGTTTCTTACTTCATCTCAATCACCTCTAGCTTCCTCACCTGCTCTGTCTTCACTGTCCAGGTTTCTGTACCATGCAGCAGTACTGGTTGGACCACTGCTTTGTACACCGTACTTTTCAGTTTCTTTGACATTCTGTCATAAACTACCCCTTACATTGTGCCATCTGGCTGCAGCCCCTCTGATTCCAGCTTTGGCCTACTCATTCAGATTTCCCTTTGCCTCAACCACCTCTCCCAGACACTTGAAGCTACTAACCTGCTCCACTATTTTCCCTTCTAATTTAATTCAAAGCTTCTTCTGATTTTCCCTATTTGCTGCCATGTGCCTTCATTTTTGCATTCTATTCTATTCCACTATCATTTGCTGAAGTTCTTGTTCAGAGTCTGCATGTAATGATGTCACATCATCTGCATACAGAAACTTTGTTGATCTGTCAGGCCTGTTTGCAAATTGAGTCCCTCACCAGTAAGATCAGCTCAGAGCTTTACACTGATGCATACCCACACCCACTGGGAACCCTTTTGCAAGTCCAAATGCTGTTCAGAATTGAGTCACTGCGTCCATGTACGCAACATGAGCAAATTATACCAGTGTTTCTGGAACTTTCTTGGGACCTTGTCATATGCTTTCTCCAAGTCTAGGAATGCTCAGCTGGAGTCTTTCCTCATCTCTAGCTTCTCAGCTATCGGTCTCTCTGCAAACATCAGGTTGGTTGCGCTGCATTATGATCTGAATCTGAACTGCTCATCTCCCATTTTACTTTCTACTATTCTGCACATTCATTTATCAAGCACCCTCTCCAGAACTTTCATGCACTGTGACACAGTCTCATACTTCTGAACTGCACACACTTGTAAATGCCCCCTTTGTTCTTGTACATTGGCAGTAGTATGCTTATTCTCCAATCATCTGGGATAAGAATTTATCTCTATACTGGTACAGGAACAGTCTGGAGCTATTTCTCCCCTAATTCACCCAACATCTTGAGCACATCTGCTGTGATCTCATCTGCCTTAATTTTCCTTAGTGCTTTTCTTACTTCTTCTAGGGTAGTCTCCTCTTCTTTCATTGTAGACTGTTGTCTAGAGCAGTATAACTTCTGTGGGTTTTATTCATTCATAAGTGGCTGGAAGTACTCTTTCCATATGCTTTGATGTCCTGTGGATTGGTGAGCAGTTTACTGTTGGGTGTCTAATGACTATCTTCATTATCTTTCTCTCTTTGCCTTGTAGCCTCAGTTTCTTTGTGCCAGCTACTGAGTCACTTTCCAGAAGCTGTAGAGTCTATGGTGCCTTGCTGTTCACCATTACAGCTCCTCTCTTAGCCTCTTTGCTAGCCAACCAGTATTCCTTCTTGGCCTAGTTAGTCTAACTCCCATTTTTTTTCCACTATCCTTCTTTCTTCAGATGACTTCATGGACCACATTGTGTTCTTGCTCAACTTTTGTGCCTTCTCTCTAGTCAATTTCCACATCTTCCACCTAGTCTCTGTTGACCTTAGCGCCTTCTCCAACCACTGACTGTAACCAATTGTGGCAACCAATGATTTATGCTGTGGTTAAGACGGTTTTACTGTGGATGACTTTGCAAATCACTGATTTTAACCTAATGCCCTTTCCTTACTAGGAGGAAGTTTATCAAAGATGCATGTTGACCATTCTTGTATGTTATCTTGTGAGTGCCCTTCTTACTGAACCATGTGTTGGCCACCATCAAGTCTTTTGCCAGACAGATGTCTAGAATGGCCTCTCCTTTACTTCTGTTGTCCCAACCATAAGGACTAAGACAGTCCTCATATCTTGTTCTGTCTACCCGGTGTGTGTATTCAGTTCATCTATTATCAACACCAACTCAAGTTGTCCTGCTTTGTCTTAGAGGCCCTGCAAATGCTGCCTGAATGCACTCTTTTCCTTGCTATCACAACTCTGATGTGGGTAATAGGCTGGTATTCTAAATACTACCCTATCCTTACACTGGCATCTGATTGCCATGAGTCTTGTCACAAATTCTGATGACATCCCTCACAGTCTTCTGAAGCCCTCACCACAATTCCCATGTCATTTCTAGTCTGTCTTTCTCCTGATTAGCTTTGCTGCACTGCCCTTCCAACTTGTCTCCTGGATACAGAGGATGTCCAGCTTGCTGTTTGGCAGGTTGATTCATTTTATGTCCAGCTTTCACTCAACAGAGCTATCCCAGGTAACCCAAGCTGGGCAACTGGACATAGCCCAGTCAGTGGCTTGTTGATCCAGGGCTGCTGGGCTTTATGGCAGGCACATACTAATCAACCTGGGCACATCATACACCTCTCCCACCATTTGCATGGGTCTCTGGCATAGCTTAGAGTAGGCCAGATTCTAAATGCACTTAGCACTGGCATATACCCTTGCCCCTTTTGGTAAAATTAGTCAACGCAGCCAAATCACCTAAAGCCAATTTTACTTAATTGATTGACTAGCCCTGACACCGCACGCAGTCTGTGATCAGTGTTCTATCTAGGAGGATACTATGCTCCACAGTTGATGCCCAAAGTGGTTGTCTATACAACTCTCCCCAGATAGGCACCATTTGGAGTTTGTGTTGCTGCCCACAACTTCATTCTTGGGTGAATTTTGGATAAAAAACACACATCATGGTTTTGTGAGGTGGGAGGAACCCAGAAAGACACACAGTAAGTATGCAAACTTCATATATTTATTAGCCAAAGATAAAGGTCGAACCTTGTGCACAGGAGGCAAAGAAAGACCTTAGCCATTATGCCAAATGTGTCTTTACATGAGACCATGTATGTATTTTCAAAAATATTTTCAAATTTCCATGACTAAAACTTTAAGACTTGATCACTGAACTCTGCCACAGTTTTGGCTGTTATTTTCCAGTTTCCTCCAGGTCAGTACAATGAACCCATGTTTGTCTTAAGAATCCTTTGAAGACGTGTGGAAAATTTTCTTCACATTCTGATAAAGTCCAGTAACTATTTAATCTAAATGCATATTCACAGACACCTAGAATCAGTATTTGCCTAGCCTAGTACTAGCAACAATCATATTCTTTCAACATTACTTTTACTTGCTTTTGTTTACTGGGAAAGTCTGACTGGGTGGGAAACCCTTTTTCAGCAAAGGCCCAAGGGAAAAAAGCTCCATTATAAATGCAGTTGCAATAGTAACAACTATTCTTTACCAAAAGGATAGTGCAATGTCCCAAACTGCTTCTCCAGCAAGTCTTACAAAAAGTATCTAATACATCCCTCATATTCAATCTGCTCTAAAATAATTTAGTATATCCATTCCTTTAAAGAACTATTCTGTGTCTTAATTTTACTCAACTTCAGGCAGACAAACTAACACTGATGTCTTCTGCAAATATATTTAACTGTACACTGGTCTGTAAATTGCACTGCGTTCTTAAATGTTTTTGCTATCTCTTCTCAGAAAATACCATTACTAACAGAAAAACATTGTCAGCTTAATGCCTTGTGCTGACAGACAATCCAGGACTCATCCTACCTTGTTAGTTTTATCTACATGTGAGATAACTATTTCCTCCAAGGAAAAAAAACTGACTTATTTGGATCAGCTACCAAGCCCGAATTCTTCAATATTCCAGTCCCCAGCTTCTGCTATTGTTATTTGAAGTTTTGTTGTCAATTTTTTGGACCTCCACACAGTACAGCTTACATATCCATGCAATATGCTATATGCATTGGATTTTCTTTACAGGTTCATAAACAACTCGGCAACAGATAAGTTCAGCCTTTTAAAGCCCAGCCAATGCAATCCCACTGGTACATCCAAAAAGTTACTCCTCTGTCTACAAGGGATGGGGGTGCTAAGCCTGGCTTAATTTTTCAGTTTCTCATCAATTTATCTTAGTGAGATTTGAAGATAATGAAAGATGTGTGCCGCTTTACAGAAAGTGAGAGTTTGGTCCAGAAGTGGGGAAATCTTTATGAAAGATCTCTGTGAGGTCATCAAGTCCTATTTTATTTGCATCATAGATTTAGTTCCTCTGATTATATCTGCATCACTAACAGTTTTGCAGATATGTAGTACATTAGGCAGGATGGTGACATTTACAGCTTTGCAAGCTAGGGTTAGATTGCCCTTTAAGAGCCTCTATGATACAGAGAAGAGACAGGACTTCTAGATACACTGGGTGACAAAGAGAGCTCATATCCTAAGTTTTTTGGTGAGGAAATGCTGGGATTTTTGACTGGACATGTACATACCATAGGGCACATTATTCCAATAAAGGTTTGAAGAAGTTAAGTACAAAGGAACGATGGCCTGTTTTGAATGAGAAGAGGTACACTTATCAGTTGAGTGAAATAAAAAAAATTAATAATGTCAGAGAATATGCAATGATCAGAGTTTTTATTATTCATGAAGGTATCTAATGACAATGTCTTTTTAAAGAGATTTTGTTTACATGACAATGTTCCCATTTCCAATGCCACGTTCTTTTTTATGTTCAGTTTTAGACAATTTTAGACAATGATCTTGTCACCCGCAAGCTCTTGGTGGATCTGAGTTTCTCCAGAGGAGTTGATAAGTGCTCAAAGCTTGCAGTCATCTGTGGACTTGGGTCAGCCATAAGCTTTTAATGTCCAATTTGTCATTAGAGAATTTGATGACAAAGAGAACAAGCCCAAGAACACAGTCATGGGGTACACCACTGATTACAAGTGTCAAGGAGAACATGTGCAATTAATTCTAATACAGTGGTATATTATCACTGAGCTAGCTGGCAACTGAAAAGGTTACACAGGGACTTTTTTTTTTTAAGTTTGACCAGTTTGTCAGTGATGCCAAAGTGAGATACAGTCAAAGGCCTTGGCTAAAATTAAAAAAAAGAAAAACAAGTCTTATCTAAAGTGAGCCAAGTTATGTGCAAGGACTTGCACTTAAGAAATTCTTAAATTTTTCAAAAAGTTGTCAGCTAGGTTTAATTGGCATGATCTAACTTAAAGCTACAGTGGTTAGAGTGCAAGGATTCTCACTTCACCTACTTGTGAAGTCTATGATGATGTGCTCCATCACCTTGCAAAGGATGCTGGTGAAACTGACAGGTTAATAGTCACCAGGGTCCATACTAGGGCCTCCCTTGTGCAGGGGAATGACTTCATGCTTCCTCCAGGTTGTTGGCATGTATCCAGTGGACAAGTTGCATCTGAATTGTTTAAGAAGAAAGTCTAATAAGTGCTATTGTTATATACTGACAGAGAAACAACCCGCTATGTTATCTAATCCCACACAGTTGGTGCTTTTGATCTTAGAGGTCACTATTACCTGTTCTGAGGTAACTGCCAGAGACAGGCAGGGACCAGATACATTATATTGGAATGGCTGGAGATGACAGATGGAAGAAGTTGGAGATGAATTTATCGGCAAGGATATTACCTATATCCACAGGATCTAAGAAGGAGATCCCATTAGAGGTAAGCTCGGTGCAATGCTTGGTATTATGTTTGAAATTCTTCACATAATTAAAGAATGTTTTGCGGTCATCTCTTGTTGATATGAATTTTCAGTAAATAATTAGCTCTGATGGATTATATCTTGCTCCAGACTTTTGTTAACATCAGTACAAGCTGACTCTAACACTGAGTTTTTGTTTAATTTTTAATGTCACAAGATTTTTCCCTGTTAATTCAAAGTACAAGTTCCATCAGAGGGGTACGTTCCTAAAATTTGACATTGTATTTGCCATGAACATAAGTATTAGCATCTATGTAGGAGTAAGACCAAAGTACAAACTTTGGGCATATGTGGTGACATTTGCTATAGGGTTTGTTGAAATGCCTCAAGTCATCATCGAGCACAAACAGATGGAGCCTGGAGAAGGTCTGAATCTGTACTGGGATTGTACCGTGAACAATACGGTGATATGTTCTGATCTGACCAGTGAAGGTATGATAGCAGGCGAGGAGCAGACAGGGTCTACATTTGTGAGGACAAACATACAGTATGCTGGTGCCCCTGTAGAGGGGGAGGGGACAATTTAAATCAAGGGTGTGTGCAATGATAAGAGTCAAGGAAGTGCTGAGCATATTTATAGAGCTGTAGGTGTGCCAATTTACAGAAGAGTAGTCCCTCATAAAGATGGCATCTAAGTTCACAGAGACAAGGTTATTAAGAGATGTGAGCTATAAGTATCACAGGGTTATACAGTTTGGCAGACAAGAAGTCTACTTTCCTGATATCAGGATATGAAAAAGCGTTAGACATCATTGCTCTGGACGATTATTCTACAAGTAATGAGATTTCCGATACGAGAACAGTAGTACTGGTGATGGGGTGTCTATCTACACTTGTGGGCATAAATGAGTGCTAGGTACAGAAGCCATTTAAGAAAATGAGTGCTGCCACTACTCTGGAGTCCAGGTTTTCACTGACATCAAAAATATCAACACTGTCCGGGGTTAATAAGGCCTTAAGAGAAAGCACTTTCTTATTAAGACTCCTAATACTGCATACCATTTCACAGAATTCAGTTTCATTTTATTAAAATGGTAACCTAAGCAGGCCGACATTCCCTAAAAATGACACTTTGGAGGAGTAGAGAAAGTCTTAATTAGAATGGAAAAACACTGATGAAAAAGAGATGAAAAGGGGGCATAACAGTTTTCCACCTATCTTCAGGCTGACACACACAGTTACCCTCACAATGACACCAACGATATTGGTAATCATGAGCAGTATCTTACCAATTGTGTTTGATGATGCTGCCCAGCCTTCAATTAACTGGGGCATATCTGTCTCCAATGTAGGACATGCCCAAACACTGTCAGACTTAATGCACAAGCATTCCCTCATATTTATTTTTCCAGGAAAAACACAAAAGATGCACCATATCCAAACGGTGATGGACTTCCACAGGGTTTATTAAAATTGTTAAAAAACGAACTGAAGAGCGGCTACAATGCCAAGGTAAAATACAAAACAGAAACCAAAGAAACAATGTGCTAAGCGCTTTTCATCCGGATAATATCCGGACTTCCTCAGACAACTCGCTCATATACACAATGGGTTTAAATAACCTCCTCCTACAGTACTGACCAATCCCCTCTCATCAAGTACTTGAAGTAGATTCAAATGCGAAATCTACCTTGAAAGGAAGTGGTTCATCAGTCTAACATATAACACAAACTTATGCACCAAAAATAGAGCACTTTGAACTTAATAGACAAATACACAATATCATGGTGCCCCCAATGTGCATCTTTAATGTAGTTTTTTAAAAACAACAAGCAGATTTCTCTAAATGTCAAGTTCACAATCAATGCAGAAAACTGGTATAATAAAACCTAAAGGTAGACAAAAACAGTCAAACCCTTTGTGTGTGTTCTCGCTTGCGAAGTAGGTAAGTGAAATGTGGACTTATTAAAACACTGTTCTGCCTACCTTACCAAGAAATACAAATGGCATGCCAGTGTAAGTAATCATTTAAATACCAAGTTACCTTCACATCTCATGGTATATATTGCACAACCTAAAAGTAAATTTTTTCCACAAACAGCTCTGCCACCTTGGGTGTTCGCTAGTGAAATGTAACCCGTGAACTTAAATCTAAAATATCAAACGCTTCGTACACTTACCCCTGTTAGGTACAAATGCAGATAAGTTGTCCCGTATACCCTTCCTACGTGTTCACTCTTAAAAATGTGAATAAGTAAAAAGTAAGTAAAAAATAAACTTTCTTTAGGCACAATTCTGTCTTCCTTACCAAAAAATGCGATTTAAGATCACGGGTTACATTTCACTAGCGAACACCCAAGATGGCAGAGCTGTTTGTGGAAAACCTTTACTTTTAGGTTGTGCGATATATACCATGAGATGTGAAAGTAACTTGGTATTTAAATGATTACTTACACTGGCATGCAATTTGTATTTCTTGGTAAAGTAGGCAGAACAGTGTTTTAATGAGTTCACATTTCACTTACCTACATCGCAAGACAGAACACACAGAAAGGGTTTGACTGTTTTTGTCATCTACCTTTAGGTTTTATTATACCAGTTTTCTGCATTGATTGTGAACTTGACATTTAGAGCAATCTGCTTGTTGTTTTTAAAAAACTACGTTAAAGATGCACATTGGGGGCACCGTGATAGTGTATTTGTCTATTAAGTTCAAAGTGCTCTATTTTTGGTGCAAAAGTTTGTGTTATATGTTAGACTGACGAACCACTTCCTTTCAAGGTAGATTTCACATTTGAATCTACTTCAAGTACTTGATGAGAGGGGATTGGTCAGTACCATAGGAGGAGGTTATTTAAACCCATTGTGTATATGAGCGAGTTGTCTGAGGAAGTCCAGATATTATGCGGATGAAAAGTGCTTAACACATTGTTTCTTTGGTTTCTATTTTGTATTTTACCTTGGCATTGTAGCCGCTCTTCACTTCGTTTTTTAACAATTTTAATTAACCCTGTGGAAGTCCGTCACCATTTGGATTTGGTGCATCTTTTGTGTTTTTCCTGGTTACTGTGCGTTCATTGGTGTTGAGCTTGATATTTATCTTTCCCTTTGAAATTGCTCTTGAAAGTGCACCACAAGGTATTAAGCAAGAGAAGCACTTCTTTTCCACCAATTTTGTGGGGTAATGACCTTAACACACAAAATAAAAGGACAGGAGGAAGCCAGTGAAGCATTTATTTTGAGATACAATCATCAGGCACCCCAGATAGTTGAAGTGATCAATAAATCATGGTATGCATGTTATCATCAGGCACCCCAGATAGTTGAAGTGATCAATAAATCATGGTATGCATGTTTTTTGGAAGAAACTAAAAAGAAAAAACTGGCATAACACCTACAGCAATTTTCAGTAGAGGGAAGAACATCAAAAATATACTTGAGAGACCTAAAGTAAAAAAACAGAATTCACTCATGTATAAATGTGGGGCATGCAAAAACTGTAAATATATCAATGATGGCCCCTACATTTCTGTGCATGGGTATGATATGACTATACCTTGCCCAGGTAGATGCTGTCGCAATACACCTATGGTGGTATATATTGCAACTTGCACAGGCTGCTTAGGCTTCTATGTGGGCAAAACAGTTCGTAGGTTGAAAGACAGAATATCAGAACACCATAGAACCATCAGATACAAAAATGAACATAATGCCCTTTTTTCCCATAGTAAGGTTTGCCCTAATTTTAAGAAATTTGTTTTCTTTGTCATTGACAAGGTTATTTCGGGTGACAGGGGTGGTAACGATAGGCTGAGAGCGGAAGCAAAAGAATATATATGGCAGGTTAGGCTTAATGCCACTAGCCCCCCTAGCCTAAATGACAGGTTAGGCTTAATACCACTAGCCCCCCTGGCCTCAATGACAACATATCCATTATGCCAATTTTAAAACAGAAAGCTAGCAAAACATAGGAAACTTGCAAGAATATCTGCAACATTTTACTATGTCAACTTTACTTTTTACTCAAACTGGTGGTTGCCAAAAATCTGCAAGTGTTTTAAAAGATTTTGGTTGATGTACCTTTGTGGATATGTAAATAACTTGTTTATTTTAACATCTAACAGTTTTTATAAGAAAACATGGAGTGTAATATTGCTTTTAACCAACATAATACACAGGAGGCAATAAACATTAAAGAAATGATTATTCAACAGATGGTTGCTAGGTTACCATTTTGTAAATTAAGCTGATTGGCTAAATCCAAAGTGAAGACGTATTTATAGTTTTTTTTTACTCTCATTAACTCTGAAGAAGCCAAAGTGTTTGGCGAAAGCGTTAAGTTCTTGGGAGAACCTACACTGTTCGTGGTAATAAAGTGGAGTTTTAAGTTGGCATTGTGTGCTTTTTTGTTTTCCGTTTATTAGTTGGTGCCTTTTTGGGTTTTTATTGCATTCCCTCATATTGCTGGTAAATAAGCCTACTAGAGGACACAGCATTCTTAATTTGATTCTTACAATATGTGGCTGGCTCGTGCACTACTCCTCTGAAATTTCATACATACACGTGTACTTTTATACATGTACATGTGTCTGTGGTGTATATCTGTGTGTATACACATGCATATGTATATGTAATATATATATATACATACATACATACACACACACACACACACACACACACATACACACAAACACACAAACACACATTGGTTTACTTCATAGTATCAAAAACCCACTTACTCAAAACACACAATCAAGACAACAGCAAAATAGCAGTTCATCAACTCCTCACATCACCAACAGGTTAAGTTGGCAAACAATACAAAATGAACCACGGCAAAACACTACTAACCCACACAAGTGGGGGATTTCACCCCCACACCACCCCAACCCTATCTAAATATACCAACTCGGAGATCGCATCATAGTGGACATAAGAGCAAACTTACGACTGCTAGCCAACTGCATCCTTTCCCTCGGTAACCTGTCTGTGATGTGAGGAGTCGATGAATTCCCGCTTTGCTGTTGTTGTCTTGATCATGTCTTGATTATATTTCTTTCAAGTAAGTGGGTTTTCGATAATATGAAGTAGACCCATATATATATTTATACACATACACACACGCACACACACACACACACACACACACACACACACACACACACACACACACGTATATATTTTACACATGCAGACATTACATTTTTTACCGACATTTCCACCATTAAATGTGCAACACAATATTGACACTGCATTACCTTGCAAACATGATGACTGTTAATTCATGTTTTTCTGATGGAATATCCAATATGGGAGTCAACCAGACTTCCATTAATGATTTTTTATCATCTCACACAGAAAACGGAAGGCGGATGACCAGATTATCAAGAGGCCATGGAAGAGGAAGAGGGCACACATGGGGGACACATCGAAGATGAGTTTTTCAACAGAAAATAGACTGACATCTAATTGCTCTATTTTTAATTTAAATGGGACTCTATTTTAATGAAACCATCTTTTCTGTGCTTAGGAAGAGATGTACTTTTATCCTTGCACAACAGGCAAAAAATATGTTTTATTAGAGGTCAGGTTGTATTCTAGGAAGTTAGATTTGAAACATACTATGAATAATAAAAATGTCAGAAGCTGATGTACTTAGAAAGAAAAATACTTTTAATCCCATTCTACACAATACATTAAATGTTTTTACCAAGGTGTATGAAAGGGATAAAAGAGAATTGTTTCAAAATAAGCCTGAAAACAATTGTATAATTTATCCAGAGAAGATCGTTTAGCATTATTAGACATTAGCAATGACCATAGTCTGAGGATGATGAAGTCAGACAAAGAAAGAGACCAGGACAGGTGCAATGGAACAGCAATTATATGTACAGAATATGGAAGAAGCTTCTAAAAAATAAAACTGCTACAAAAGCTATTAGTGTTAAAGATGTATATTCTAGTTTTAAAAATATAAATTATTTTTTATTAAGATATGTTAGAGCAAGGTAATATAAGCTTGCAAGAATATAATTACTTGACAGTAGAACATCCGAGTATAGGGAAACAATTTGGTATCCCTAAAACACACAAAAATGAAACAAATCCATCTTTTAGACACATTGTGTCTTCTATGTGGACTAAAATGGAATTTGTGTGTGTGTGTATCTATATACATATATATATATATATATATATATATATATATATATATATATATATACACACACACACACACACACACACACACACACACACACACACACACACACACACATATATGCACACACACACTATATATGTGAAATATACATATGTACATATACATGTATATACACATATATGTATATGTTGGTCCCATTTCATTTACTGAATTTACTTGACAGTTCAGACTACAAAAGAGCAACTCCTTTCTGCCGAAATACCACTTTGCCGAAATTGTAGTTGCTCGACATTCATTTCAGTGAAATAGTTAAGCTGTTGATGTTACTATGGCAAGTACAAGGGTACAGTTTTCATGGAGATTCTCGTACACCTTGCCACTTGTAGAACTTGGCAGATATGACAGCATTTTTGGAAAAAGGTAATTATGCAGTGGTGTTTGAGGGATTCATGTAGTATTTAGAAATTTATTTTAACAGCGCTTGTTGCTTTTCAATGGAGAGCACAGTACAGTGAGCATTGGAAAATGTATCCTGCAACTGTAGTGTGATCTCCGACTTGGTATATATAATTTGCATGGGGTGTGGGGGGTGCAGGGGGTACCCCCCCCCGCAAAAATGTTAGAAGGATTTTGTGTTTCCTCCCTGGTAAGATCAGATCACCAGACTGTCTCATTCGAAGTTTGTATCCCACCCAACCTCCCCCCCAGTTGTAATCAAGCAAAAAATAAAACCCTCAAAAGCTGACAACACACCACTGTCACCCATGAGAGAATGCAGCCAACTATGCTGAACAGTACACCAATGCAGTATACAAGCAACTATACAAACGCATGGACTCGGCCATAATCAACTAAACTATAACCTGCTTCTCAGGGAAAAAAAGATCCTGTTTGGTGGACATCCACAGGCTTTACAACAAAAGGAAGAAACTGTTGTCCAAGGGTAAAAAGGAACAAATTCCAAATTGAAAAAACTCCCTCCTTAGCCTCAACAAGCAAATTATATCACTGGTGAAAACCTTCAAAGCCAGTTATGAATCGAAACTAACCTCCAAAACAAAGGGAAACCACAAAGCTTTCTTCAGTTACATCAAAAACCTCCATGGCAAAGCCCAGATTTGTTCCAAATTAGTACTTAACAGTATCACTTACACTGATCCTGTTGATTTAGCCAACCTGCTAGCAGATAGGTTCAGGGCAAACTTCAGCCCCCCCCCCCGGGTCCCTCCCCAAGGACCCTTTTCACATTCCCGATACTTGTCCTGCACCTCACATCTCTTTAGATCAAGTGTTAAAGGCCCTATCCAAGATAAAGAACACAGCTTCCATGGGACCCGATTGTATCCCAGGCTGTATTCTGCACCATCTCCAGCAAGAACTGGCTTTGCCATTGAGCACCCTATTCAACCACAGATTAAGTACAGGCTTCATTCCAAAAGAATGGAGAACTGCCATTGTTATCCCCTTGCACAAAGGTCGTGCCACTACTGACTCTGGAAACTATCACCCCATTAGCTTGACAAGTCTGATATGTAAAGCCATGGAGCATATTATTATGGATCTCATAAACAAAGACACAGGCAATCTCCAAGCACTTTACCCCCACCCAATTCAGATTTGTCAAGTGCAGATCTTGCCTGTTGAACCTGGTTGACTTCTTTGAGACTGTCACTAAGGCCCTGGATGAGGGTAAGTCAGTACATAGAGCTTACCTTGACTTGGCCAAGGTCTTTGACAATCCCCCACTCAGGCATCATCGAAAAGCTAACACAACGTGGCATAAATTCCTATCTCATCAGATGGGTGTCCAACTGGCTCACCGACAGGACCCTCAAATCAACATAGGCACCTCCACCTCAGATAGCAGACCTGTCACTAGTGGTGTTCCCCAGGGATCTGTCCTGGACTCCTACTGCTTGGCATCTACTTCTCAGAGGTCCAGGCAAAGACGAAAGGTCTGTGGCTGACCAAATTTGCAGACAACTGTAAGTTGGGTGCTGTCATTGACTCCCCAAATGATGTTAACATACTGCAAAAGGGACTCACAGCAACTAATGACTGGTGCCAAAGTCAGGGCCTCAAGCTAAACACAAAAAATGTCAAGTTGATAACAATCTCACATTCAACCATCATGTAGCAGCAGTGGTCAGAAAAGCCTTTTACTTGGTTCATCTCATAAGTAAAGGGATTGCATCCAGAAAAAAGGGAGATTATTACCTCTTTATACTCCATCCTCATTAGACCAATAATTGAGTATATCTCCCTGTTTGGTATGCACTTATCTGTATCAAGAGTAACTTCCAAATCCAAAAAAGTGCATGGTGGTACCTATATTGGAGACAGAAATTTTTAAAAACTGAATACTTTCTGATAAAGCAAGCAAAAAAAAAAAAAAAAACAACATCTAGTTCATTCTGTGTGCCTTGCCAGATGAAAAAAATATTCATGTATCTCTCACATAACACAACCTTCCCAAAGCCTCTGATCTTAACAAGGAACTCCACCTTCCACACACTTGGAAACAGACTGGTGTATGCAGGTGTCATCTTGGACTCCATC